>NW_008615688.1:0-8794 GCF_000691845.1 Merops nubicus | reverse complement strand
CAGGAATGCTTTCTGTATGGCAGACACATCCATGCAGTGAGTGATACATCACTGACATTCCTTCCAGATCGGGGATGTCAGAGAGGGTGCCCCACAACACTGTTGTACCTGCACTTGTTCAGGTAGGTGTGGCTGAAACATTACTGCAATAAGCATATTACAGATATACATGCAGGAAGAAACTACAAATGAGATCACATAAACCTTTAAGATTTCCATAGACCATTATTCAACAAGAAACATTGCTCCTTTGCATTGTTTTCCTTTTTTCTTCTTGTCAGCACATATCAAGGAGTCTTCCATAGCACAGAAATACTTGGTACAAAACTTAATACATTCTAAGTGATCAGTTCTCCAAGAACTGTCTGTCTAGTCATTTCCAGGATTAGACAACACATGCAATGCATGTGAAAGTCAGTTTATCTAAGAAAGGATGGGAAGCACTCAGGCACTTCATTTACTGTACTAAAACAAACAGTCCTAAAGTGCAATCCCTCACATGACATGGTGGCAGCTTCAATCTTCTTTCTTTCTTCCTCCTTAGATTAGATAAGGACTGCAGCAACTTCACTACCTAAATCCATTCTCAAGTTCTTAAACAATTCTTCCAACTGAAAACAAACAGGAAAACACAACAAAACCACCTGTGAAACACTGCAGAGACACTGTAGAGTACTTCAGGTTTTTCGTGCTCCTTAACTAGGAAAGAATCATGTTGAGTTCCTTGAAAATGTTGGGACCTCAGCAACCAACAATCTTGCTTAAATTAATACAAGGCTCAGCAGCACTGCACAAGATATCACAAGCCTGTATGATCACAGGTAATTATTACTCATACTCAGTGTGATTTGAGCTTTCATCAGAGCATCAGAACTGTTACAGCTGCATACAGTAGCTGTAGCAACTGAATGTTTAGTCAAGAATACATTATCTAAATGTCTCATCTGAAACATGCACACATGCAAAATGCAGCTACAATTCAGTGATATATGTATTGAGATTATATAGAAAAGAGCAGCAACAATGCCAAGGTATATAAACCAAGGTTTATTCTGTGAAAAGTTATGACTCCTGTTGACATGTGGAAGTTCAGGCTGTTGCAATCAAAAGGCATGTTTGCAAGTCTAACATTTATAATTACACAAACATTCCCCCACCCTCAATGTCAAACACACTGAATACCTTTCTGACAGTGAGAGGCTTTCCAGCTGGTGAGGAAAACAGCATCAGGAATTCAAGTTGTTTATTATTTAAGACTATTATCTCTCTACATTTCTAAAGAGAATGGAGGTCATTTTTGTTCCAAACTGTTGCTCTACCACAGCAAGATGCTACAGTAATGGATAGAACGTATAAATACCAGACATATGTATGAAGATTCACTTATAAACTGCTCAAAAATATTACTAAGATCATACGTAACTTAAATAGTGAACTATTTATTACAGAATGCAGTGGTTCAAAGTTTACTTATGCCTATTTAAAGTATATTAATTGCTAACACATACATACTCCATCTATGACAAGCTTACAGTCTCAGCTAACCAGACATTAGCCCTTTGCAAACTGCTTACCAGTGAAACGGCATAAAGTGCAAACTGAATTATAAATGGGCCCATCTCCTCCAGACAAAGCCATTTCCACTTTGGAAGGCAGCGGTCAACTGAGACAGCAAGGGACAGAAAAGTAACAATTCTGGCACTAACCCTTTTGTGTGACTTTGGAAAAGCTGGCCCAGGTTCCTCCACCTTCTTTTGTTTGTCTGATGTTTAGACAACAGAGATCTTGAATCGGTATTCAGGCCTGGAATCATCCCATGTTAGTAAGATTACTAACCAAAGTGCCTGCCTTAAGAGATTAATTGCCTAGGCTTCTTGTATAATTGGTGGAGAGCATGACATAAATCTTCCACTGGTCCACGTAAAAGCCTCTCTGTACTCCTTTAATCACACAGAATATGGGTTTAAAAATTGAACCAAGGTAATTTCTTATACCTGTACTGCTCCAAAATAAAGAATTTGGATACACTATTCATCAATGATATAGTCTGGCTTTTTTTTTCCAACAAACAGAAAACAATAATGTGGCACTACTGAAAGTAAATTTGAAACTAGATGGGGGAAAAGGCTATAGCACAGAGGGATACAGCTTGATTTGGCTTACAGGCCTACATGACTCAGACATACATTAAAAACAATTTTAAAAAGTAGCCACGTTCACCACAGGGAAAACTCCAAGTGATAGTAACACCAAGATTAAACTAGCCTGGGAAGCATTTCCATGGACACAACCAATACTAACCATATTCATAAGCTTCTTAAAGGAATACTGCTTTTCCTTTTTTCTGAGCAAATGATACAGATGTTCAAAACTAAAATACACACCATAGCACTGGTTATACTACACTTTATACTAATGTAATAAAATGATAAATATTAGTTGCAGTTATTGACTATTCAGTTAGGTGGTTTATCAGTGGCTCTGTTGAAAATTTCACGTGCCAGCTGCAAGATCCACAGAGGCCCAAATCAGTCTGAGGTACATCCCCACACATAGTTTTCCTCATGGGGCTCTCGAAGCACACCCTGCGTTTTCTTTCCATGATCAGTGCACCAAACTACCCTTCCTAGAGGTCAGGTAAAGAGGCTAATACTCATGAGGATCTGAAACACTGTTTGGAATGGAAACAAATTTCTGAGTTACAGGGATTCATTGAACCATGGCAACAGAATAGCTGCTGACCTGTGCATCCCTTCTCTCACCCTTTTCTTTGAAAGGGTAGAGTCTTTGCTCAGTGGTCACTGCACTCTCTCATGCTCTCACATCAGAATAGCTCTTGCTGCATTTCAGGAATGACAGCCACAGAAGCTTATTGGCAAGACTGCTCCCTGATGATGATTTAAAACAAAATACCAGAGAAGAGGAGAACTCAGACAGTATCCCCATATTCACCACACATTATCAGTATAGCAGAGAGCAGATGCAGGTGAGTAATATCACAACAATCCACAACCACATATTGTGCCTAACATCAGCTGCTGTAGCAGTGGGTACAGTGCTGGAAAGAAGGGTGATAGATACCACCACCAGCAGAACCACTCCCAACTTTGTACCAGTTTTAAGCAGTGTGTCTCACTACCATGGCTGAGATACCCTTGCCCAGAAGTGAACAGCTAAAACAAGGCAAAATCACATCAGACCAGATGTCAAAGGATTTTTAAGCAACTATAAACAAGCTGAATACTCTTCAGTGAGAGCAAGTCTATGTATTCAGCACAAAAAAAAAAGGTGTTTCATGTTGTATCTACTTTACTAGCTGACAAAAGAAAGTCAAGTAGCTCTTAAGCATCAGGCTGATAATGCAACAGTTCTCAGCATAAGAAAACTGCAGCAATTCTTGAAGGGCAAATGTCCTGAGCTTAGTAGCAGGACAGAAATTACTGTTGTTGAATTTGGCTGCCTTTTCCAGTTCCAGGCTAAGAACATACCGTAGCCTAACAGTACGTTTCAGCATTTGTTAATCTGTTGAGGTCAGTCTGTTGAAGCTAATTTTTATTGCCCTATCTCAAATGAAAGGAAATGGGAATCATTAAGTTACCTTTCCCGATCGTTCCTTCAACACACCTAGCTTCCTAGAGGATAAACTACCCTCTGCTGGAATAACAGAGAAGTTACAGGCGAGAAAGCATTTCCCTAAAAGCTTCTTGAAGACCTTCTTAAAAGCATTCAGGTGCAAATGCAGTTTGTCACTTGCTGCAGGATTACTAAAGCTAGGGCTTATTTCAATGATTTTGCAGCCAGTGTCCTCCTAGTGAACGATAACTGACTCAACTAATATATGAATCATTCCCACAAAATTAGCCTTTTTTTAAATGAACGTAGCTTTTTCTAAGAACCAAGCTGCAGATTTGAAGAGAGTATCCAGTAGCTTGTTGGTGTATATTATTTTTCTTGGTCCTAAAATCTTTTGGAATTCAAAGCTTAATGTGATATAATTCACCCTATACAGTTAGTAACATAGTGCACAAAAACTGTCTAGGTGCAATGACAAGCATTTATAAAATGGAAAAATCTTTCCTGAAGAGCCCAGCCTCAGCATTTATTAGAATTCTGACAACAGGTAATGAAAGAGCCATTGCCTGGCACTAGTAATTTTTAATCCATCCTGACAGCCGAAAACACTTTCAAACCCAGCCCCATAATGGGCAGGATGGTACAAGAAGAAACTTTCAGCTGATTGTAACTCACTTCTAGCCTCAAATCACATGCCTGAGCCAGCCTTCATGCCACAGAGGCAGCATACAGCCTCAGCATATACTATAAAGGATTCTGGCCTCTTTCCAAAGATGGCCCAGCTCCCTTCACAGAAGAAAAAAAAAAAATTCACCTTAAAATTACTGACAAACTTCTTGAGGTGTTTCACCAGGATAGAAACAGAGAACACAACTTGTACAGAGGTAGGATATCTTACAAAGAAATTTCAGTTATTTTACAAGGAGGTGTTGAAAAAAACAAAGCCAAGTATGACAGCAAAGAAAGGAACACTACAAAACCGTACCATGAGTTAAGTTCCTTCCATGGCTGTTAATCTGGCTAGAAAAATGACAGGTCCACTGATTTCACCACCTATGCCTCTGGTACACAACTTTTAACACCTGACAGAAGTTTCAAATAGGGCCTGCCAGACTTCCTGTGCAGCGCGGGGCTGTTTCTGCTTCCACCACAGCTGTCGACTACTGTACCTTGCTACAGCAAAATGAACCACCACACACAGCCACTGCAGAAAGCTAAAATTATACAAAAATTTCCAGTTACTAATATTTATTAAGTATATGCTACAGTTCTCTGTAAAATCAATCCAGCACATGTTCTAAAAAAGTACTAGTTTACTTCAGTGAAGGTGCCACAGTTTGTGCCCAAGAGGAATTTAATTCATAACATTTTTTTGCTGCACATGGTCTGACTTAGCTGTCTGCTTGCACTTCATCAGGTAAAACCTTAAGGGTTCTACAACAAGAAAATATGTTGGCAGCTAATTTGTAGTGCTCTTCTATAAACTGACCTTTTATGCTGTTGTCCTCTGAAAGGCAAACAAGAACTGCCAAACAAAAATCAGAATGAACAGTAGAAGCAACAGCTGAGGAAGAAGCAAATTTAATCTATACTGCTCTAAAGAAAGTAATTGGAAAAAAAAAATTAAAAGCATTTTAATGTCATCTTCATAACTGCTAAAAAAGAACTACGCAATGCTCTAGTGAAAAATGTTATTACGGAGTTAAAAATTCATTCAGTACAAAGATTAACAGCATCGTTGAAACAGGGAAAAAAATAAAAAAAAAACAACCAAACTTCACTAGCATGATTGACTAGTATGGAACACATGACTGTGGAGTAAATTACAGAGCTATGTTTTTTGGCACAATAGCATCCTGCTGGAGTACAGAGGTGCCTTGCATGCCAGCGCAGCACCAGATCCCCTGTCAGTGGCAGCTTACAGCTCCCTCCTCAACAGTCATGCAGCAAGAAGAGCAAGGAGTGGGGGGGACTGGGTGATGTGGATGACACTGCTTTCACTTTCCACAGAATTCCCCCACCCAGGGAAATCCCCCATTCATCAAGATGTCTTATCAGGTACAACAGAAATGCGCCAGAAGTGCTAGTAATATCACTAGTCACACTAGTAATAACTAGAGCTCCAAAAAGAAATGCAATAGCGCTGCAGGAAAACATTTTATGTTGTAAAATATAAAAATTTTATCTACTTACAACACTGTTTCTATTCAAATTATATTACAGAATTCCCCACTTCCTTTTAAACATTTTTTCAACTGATTCCTTGCATATTTTTTCTTTTCTAATGGTTAATGAAAGACTGTTATATAACATTTGCTTCCTTTTATTTCCATGGTTTATTAATAATGATTTTATTTTGGCATACAGAGCTTAGGCTAATGGTTCAGTTTTTTTCCAGAAAAAACTTTATGTGTCAAAAGCATGACAGCTGAACAAAAATCAAGCAAAAAAAATCAACAAGAAAGTTTTCCCATAGCCAAATTTCCCACCAAAGGAGAAAGGTTGACAAACTGTTCAGAAAGTCAAGAACGCTACTGAACTTCAGATACTTAGTGGGAATTTAACACGCAAAACATTTTTCAGGCCTGCAGCAAGGTAAGAGCAGCCCAAAGTTTCCAAAATTGCCTGTATATCCACTTCACTGCACACAAACATAGCTCCTCTGGAAGCAGAGCTTACAGCAGCACCTCCACAAAACAGCCATCAGTTCACATGCGTCTGTGGGCATGCTGGTGTGAAAAACACAGGGAGACCTTGGTATAGTTTATCTGTCTGTAGTCTGGCTGTCCCTGAACAATGCAGGTAAAGTTTTGGAACTGTCAGCTGGCTACAGGAGCTTTAAAAGGGATGTGACGTGGCAGCTGAGACATGCTGAATAAATATGAGCCTCCTACCACACCACGGAAGAAGAAAAAAAAAAGGTCAAGTATTTTAATTTAAATCTTTCACCAAGCTAGAAGTATGACCACAGTTAATTATACAGGTCAGCCAATCAAGCTATAGTAGTTGACTCATGTGTTCAGAATTAATCTTCTAAAAATTGTAACATTAAAATAAGAACAAAATTTACTCTGAGGCAAGTAAGTTTATCCTAATAATTTTCAGTGCTCATATGTTCTCATCAAGTATTTTTCTTAAGTAACTGGTGGGATTTTTTTCTGTGCATGATTATCATGCACCAAAGCTTTCATTTTTCCTTTGTGATATTTTGACTTCTCACCTAAGTGGCTTCTGCACGAACACAAGTCCTTTGGTGGTTAGTCAATGCTACAACGTGGGACATTTCTGCTATGACAGCATGACTAGTCTTCTTGCAAGTGGAATTTCTTCAGTTTTTCAGTTCCACTTTAAGTCTCTTCTTTGAAGACTAAAGCTTCTGTGTGATTATTTTCATCTTGACTAGGACTTCTAGGTATCAGAACCATCAGTTCGGAGGGAAACTCCCGTAAGTTACTGATTTTTTCTTGTACTCTAAAGTTTTACACAATGTGCAGATACAGTAAGTTTGCATGCAACCCGTCCTACAATTCTCTGACTGATTTCTAGCTTATTCTCTAATTAAAGAACTGACACTATCTCATAAAACTGATCATACTATTCTTGCATGCAAAACTGTACTTGTGTTTTTTTCTTCATGGATTTTCCTGGCTTACCTGCATTTTTTAATCAGTTCCTTGGATGTATCCCTTATAAGACAGATATTATAGAAGGAAAAACAGCATTCACTCCTTCACATACACACATGTATACACACTCACAGAAGGACCTAGGAACACTCTACTATAGATAGAGGCTTCTGAAGACACAAAGTCTGTTATGAGGTGGTCAAAACATCCCATAAGACTGGAAATGCAGCTAAGAAAAAAAGTGAAAAAAAAGGCAATAACGAAGAAACACAAATCATTTTCCCTGCTCTTTGTCACTAAAAACCTTTGCACTGCTACAGGGAAGCAAGGTAACTCTTTTCCCATACTGCACACTGACTGCTGCACCTGTGTTAACATAATCCCATGTTATGGCCTCTAATCCCGGAACAGCAAAGTCTTGGTGTAGGGGAGAAGGACTAACAAGAAAGCATACGCGATTGCGCTACCAGAATTCAGAGCTTGCTCTCTGCCTGGGTCAGCTCTCCTGGAACAGATGGGAAACTGCTTAAAAGATAAGAAAAAAAAACACCTTTGTGATGTGCTTTCCTTTGAAAGTAGTTTTTGAAGTGCTTACAATTTGCTTTTGACAATGAGGCAAGCGTAATTGAGCAATCTCTACTCCCACATGTAGCTTTGTGGTTGTGACAAAATGATCTTCCAATTCTGTAAAACAAAAAGAACTGTCAATACTAGCCAAACATTACCAAAAAAAAAAAAAGTTCTGTTTATTTCCTGAGCAGACCAGACTGCCACCGCTACTATAGTTTCTTTATTTCTGTGTTATTTCAAAACCATTTTTTCTAAAACCAAATCTTAGTTTTCAGAGCACTTGGATAACAACACTAAAAATCTGATCAAACAAAAAATTGCTTTATTCTTCATGTTTGTTCATACAGCACATTCCCTTTTCCACAGTATGCACTTGTTCTTTCTCCTGTATTTTGTTTTGTCAGTACTTTTGCTGTCGGTATGTAATGTTATCATGACTTTACTGAATGTTATTAAGTCTGCAGGCATCACTTTCACAGTCTTAAAAAAAAAAAGTGGGGGGACAATAAGACTGAAAAAAGATCAGACTTTTGTAGTACTTTTTGCCTTTATGTCAGAGGAGAGGTTCTTGTAAGTATATAAACGTTATGCTTTGTCACCTAATGTACAAGAAAGGGCATTAGACCATCTAGATCTGGGTGTCCAACCAAGTAGGATGGTGTGAAGCTTCATCCCTGACCCAACAGCATTAGCAGGGTCTCTATTACTTTCCGCTCCAGCAGAAACACCCGTACCTGTGCCCGCTGTGGTGGCAGGTTCTAGTGGACATTTCTGGACGAGGTAGTCCACCACCACCACCACTTGGGTCAAAGCGGCATCGCATAAGAGCGACTGCTGCCCCTCCATCAGCCCGTCTAAAGACTGGACTATAACCGTAAGGCTTTGCCAACAAATGCCGCCTTATTTCCAATACATGTGTGACCGTCTTAAGTCAGGACAAAACCACGTATCGAAACCAACATACAAACGCTTCCCCTGAGCGCACACATGTTCCTTCCTCTGTGTAGAACCCCCGCCAGCGGAGG
>NW_008615687.1:53827-58712 GCF_000691845.1 Merops nubicus | reverse complement strand
TTCCAAGCCTCAAACCACAACATGTACTTAGAAGGTAATTAACAATTACCACCAAAAAGACAGAAGATTTTTGTGCATTTCAACACTCATTAATCTGAGCTGCTGTTGACAGGAACTGAAAACTTTAAAGTGGAGGGGAGAACCTGAGTGTCCCAGTAGGAAGAAATATTCTCTCATATAACTTGGGCAACAGCCACAGGTTAACTTCTGTGGTTAAGTGTTTTTAATCCTTGTCAGGATTGCAGTGCAGGAAAATTAAGGAAAATAAGAATTCTGGTAATAATAATGGAATAGAAGTTTCACAATGTAAAAGTTAATTTCTTGGTTTGCGTTCCAGGTAGTAGCTGTAAAATAAACCTAGGGAGGTGTGCCCTGAAAACCCCAAAACCAAATTGCTATACTGCACAGCATGATGTGGAACAGCAGCTGTCTATAGAACCTCAAAAACCTGAGCAGGAAGAGCTAAAATCGATCAGTAAGGACTTTGTTGGTGGTTGTTCCTCTCACCTCATATAAAGAGCACAGAGAGGTGGAAGTAGTCAGCAGGTTTTCAACTGAGAATTACTTTCATCTTCATTCCTGTCAGCTCCAGTTCTGCTAAATGCCTGAACACATCCTTATTTATGTACATTCAATCACTGACTTCATTGCGAGATAAAGTTTAGCGCATGCTTAAATGCTTTCTTGAACTAGGGCCAAAAGCTGCTGCTGCTACTAACATCAGTCCCAGAGGGAACTTTGCATCTTTCATTACTTCCTTTATTGTACACCAAGATAGAGGCCAGCTTTGGAAATGTGGTAGGAGTTGATAAATGTCACCTGCCTGTTTAAAGGAGCAGAGCAGAAGTGTTGGATGACAACGCACATACTGTCTTCCTTCCTCTCCTGTCTCACGCCCCTGCACTTTAGTGGTCCTTACTAAGCCAGGGTTGCAGAATGGCAGGAGACTCACTGAGCCACAATGCTGTGTATCCATCTACTGCAGGCTCAGCCTTTAATTCTGAAAAACGAGAGAATAAATGTGGTTAGGTGTTTTGCCCTGTTCTTTCCTGCTTTGAGACTGTTCAGAAGCTTGCTTGTCTCTTTGCTAGAGATATTCATTCAAGGATTTGCTGAAGCGTAACTTACCTTGAGCCACTTTGTTCTTCTTGATTGACACAGGCAAATTCATGCACATACACACCCAGTCCCTCTCTTCTGGGAACACTGATGTAACCCTGCATATTTGTAGAGGAAACAAGCCAAAAACAGGCCAATGCACAGTATTTATAAAATGATCCAAAGCAACTCTACCTTCTTCCCTTTGATGCTGCAGATAGCAACTACAGTCAGTTGGCTGATTGCCTCTGCCTGTCTTTTGTAATGCATTGTGCAGTTTTAATACAAGAGACTTGCTGGGTTGCTGTCAGTGACTAAAATCCAAAATGCTGTCTATGAGAAAAAGTCTGAACCTTATTACTAGGTTAAGTTGCATCGAGGAATAGTGAAAAATGAAGCACTGTTTTGAAAGAGCATCTGATCCTGTTTTCTTCATCTCTTTTCTGACTACAGAGCTCTTCTGTATCTCCCTCAGCCAGTTTCAGAACAGCAGAAAAGCACAGAAATTCAACAGATTATTCTTCAGATAGTAAAAAGCAGAAAACTGAAGAGAAGGAAATAGCAGCTCGTTACGTGAGTAAATTGTCTACACAGTGTATTGTTGAACTTAAGTGTTTCTCTGTAATTTCACCTCATTCCTTCTGCATAACTGATTTTGAAATTAAGAGTCTGATTTTGTACAGATTCTTCCTGCCGCCTCTAACTTCTGTGCTGGGTAGAAGGTTTTGGTGTGAGGATGGATAGTGTTTTTAATGATATAAATACAGAGCACCTGGAAGGTGTGTGAGGAGAGGGCTGCGCTTAGGTTGGGAATTGATAGATCTGGACTCTAGCTTGCCTCTGCTTCTCAATGCAGTGCATCTTTTGGTGAGGATTTTCATCCTATGTCATTGTTGACCAATGTGAAAACAGGGAAGAATGCTATAGCTGTGGCAGCCTGTTAAGAAGAAGCCCTAGAGGTGACCTAAATGCTGAAGCATGGTAAAAGTAAATGCTGTGTTGCATAGTTTTGAGCAGCCTTGCATTTCATCAATTTGTGCTTTCTTAGCACTTAAGAGATGTTTGCATATTAAATAAATGATTTTAATGCGTTGTGATTTTGTCATTGCAGGACAGTGATGGTGAAAAGAGTGATGACAACTTGGTAGTTGATGTTTCCAATGAGGTATACACAATGGTGGATTTTCTGCCTTACAGTGGTGATCGTGGGGGGTCTCTTCAGTGGTTTCTGTGCATATTTGATATATGAAAAAGATTACACCTTTTGCCATAGTAAAGGAGCTTGAAATGCATGAGGGAATCTAGTCAGGTCATCTTTCTTTGGAATGCAAATCAGATAAATAGCACTTACTTCTACAAAGGACCTTTCTGTTTCTTGTATGAACCAAAAATCTGCTTGGGATATAGCCCAACACGGTGGATAGGATGCACCTTGTCATGGTATCTGTGTTTTTCTTCACTCTGGAAAGTGAAAGTCACTTCATGACTTTATTTGGGAACTTTAACAGATCTGCCAAGTGCCTCAAACCTTTACAGATTGTCACCTGACAAATGAGATTTACTTACCTATTTCAATATCCATAGATATTAACATTATTTTTCATTGTTCATGTCACCAAATTTTCAGGCTCTTTAAAAAAAATAAATTCTCTTTCATGATTCATCTCGATTTTACAATTTTATCAGCTAAATCAATTAAGAACACAAGGAAGATGTCACTTTTTATGACAGATCTTCATTCCAAAGTGAGAATTGCTCAGGAGAAGCACTGGTGGCTAGTATGAAGTTCTTATACTAACCCGCAATGCTGATGTTTAGGATCCTTCCTCTCCCCGGGGGAGCCCAACACACTCTCCACGAGAGAATGGCTTGGACAAGACTCGACTGCTGAAGAAAGATGCACCGATTAGTCCAGCGTCTATTGCATCCTCCAGCAGTACTCCTTCCTCCAAATCCAAAGAACTTAGCCTTGTAAGTGCTTCAGAATGCTCCTGACCCATGGTCATAAGCTGAAATACATGGTTACTGGATTTCTGTCTGGACACAGTTTGGATTTCCACAGCTATAAGTAAAGCTCTATGAAGCACTGTTTTACAGTTTGTTTATTTTATCTCTTCAAGGAAATTTAATAAAATAATAATGAGAAAGTCCACAGCCTTTTTTGGGGGGATAGGAAGAGGTTATTTTCACTGGTGGTATGGGTAGATGATGAATGTACTGTGCTGAGAGATGTTTTTCTCCTCCCCCATATGAAAAACTGTCATTCTGAGAATAAATAAAAGTACACAGGGGTTCCTTGAGCTGTTTTTCTGTGCTGTGTTTTATAGCAAATTCGGTTCCCTGCTTGGATGTGATTTGGTTGTTAGCTGTGTTTGAATTACCAAGCCATATACAACAACAATAATTTTTATTTTTCTATCTAAAAAGTAATCTGTCATTTACAAGAGCCTTCTTTGACTTGCATTGCAAATCACAAAGCAAAAAAAAAAAAAAAGCTCTCTGCAAATCTCGGGTGTTCTTTCTTTTCCGTATTGCAACCACAGTTAATCATTTTCCTGAGCTGCACAGTAATTCCCCTCTCAGTTCTTTGCAGGTCAGGGTACCCGATTATTTAAAGAAATAAAATAAACAAAAAGAAATCTCAAAGTGAAGGTATTGCTCCGGAAAGGTGAAGGAGTGACAAATTCAGACGTGAGAGTCAAACCTGGGTGGTTTGTCTGATGAACAAGCTTGTCACAAGAGGGGCACTGCACAGTTCTTGACTTTATACCCATCACTGTCTTCGTCCTGTGTTTCCAGCACCATGTTTGGCCATGAGTTCTTAGTCAGTTGTCGAGATTTTGTAATTGTTCTTGTTCACCTGGCAGTGGCTTCTCACAGAAACTCAAAATTAGAATGGGAGCAGGCCCACCACCAGCAGTGTGAGATCGCCAAGAGGTTTCACATGTGCTGACAGTGTAATGGTCAGTCAGCAATGATTTTCAGTCATTGAACCTCATTCTGAATCATAGAAGTGCCCCTGATGGACAAAGCTGTGGATGCTATAGTTAATTCTCAAAGCCATTCCATCTCTTTCAGTGTCTCTGCCGCTTCTCTTCTTTGCCAGAGACTATTGAAACCCAAACCCAAAAGCTAAATATCACTAATCACACACACCTGGTTGTCACTGGTGCACTTTCCAATCATTGCTAAAAATGTCAAATGACTAACAAACTGTCTTCTTTTTTCCTTTTTGGTGATTAGAATGAGAAATCTACCACTCCTGTGTCTAAATCAAATACCCCAACTCCACGGACTGATGCCCCAACTCCAGGCAGCAACTCCACTCCCGGACTGAGGCCAGTGCCTGGCAAACCCCCAGGTGTGGACCCTCTAGGTTAGTGTCTGTGTATTTCAGTGTTGTGAAACGATGGCCATTTGTCCCTAGCCAGGTTCCCTTTAAATCTACAGTGATGAGGCTGTGTGTTACAGCTGTTTAAACTTGATGCTGAGCTTGTTCCTCTGTAGTTTAATACAGCACGTGCACATACATGTATTTTACTGTTTGACAAACACGTATTTTATGACTCGAGGTTGGGTGTGTGACTTCTCTCTCTTTTTCTTTCTTTCTTTTTTTTTTTTTTCCCCCTTTGAAAGCTTCAGGTCTAAGGACACCTATGGCAGTGCCGTGTCCTTACCCTACTCCGTTTGGGATTGTGCCACATGCTGGTATGAATGGGGAGCTGACCAGCCCTGGAGCTGCATATGCCGGTCTACACAATATTTCCCCTCAGATGAGTGCAGACGC
>NW_008615687.1:25416-53796 GCF_000691845.1 Merops nubicus | reverse complement strand
AGCTGCGCCAGCAGCAGCAGCAGCAGCTTATGGGAGATCTCCAGTAGTAAGTGTTTGCTCCTACCATGTCCAGTGTTAGAGAGCAGTTTATTTTAAATTTAAGACTTGAAGGGTTAACTCTAGTTCAATCTCCTTGTAATTTGGGGGGTATGGTGTGGAGAACATGAATTAAACAGGCTTCCTTTGCCTAATTCCATCTTTAATACATATTTTTTGTTTTACTTGGGGAAAACTATAGGTTGGTTTTGATCCACATCATCACATGCGAGTCCCAGGCATCCCTCCTAATCTCACAGGCATCCCAGGAGGAAAACCGTGAGTATCAAGCAGTCAACTTTAAAAGTCAATCATCTGTTCACGTTGTGTTCCCTTGCCAGCTGGAGTTCCCCTTAGCTACTGAAAAATATTATGTGAATTGAAATAAATACAGCTGTTCAGCAAGGGCAGAAGGAACCCTGTTTAATCGTAAAGCTGCATTTGTAAATTTGTTTTGAAGACTAATAGCAGCCTACAAGGACTGGGTGATTCAGAGTAAAGGAGACAGATAGAATGGAAAAAGAAGCTGAACTTCAGGGTGTTACGTGCTGAATCTGACTCGTTGGTCTTATATGGAAATGCAAACTGGAACAGGATCTTGGCTTTCCATCCCTATTGTACTCTGCTTCTTAGTTGAAAACATTTCTTTGTTCACAGAAGCCTTGCAATTACTTGCAAACTTATCACCTGCTATAAACAGCAATGTGCAGAGAAGGGAATGCTGAAGTGTTCTGTTTGATTGAAAATACTAGAAAGAATCAGAAAATCAGAATGTTCAAATTCATCCTTGATGGACATGACCATAAAAGGTGACCTTCTCTGCCAGGCTTTTCTTGTTGTGAGCCTCAGGAAAAGAATTGTGCAGATATAAAGAACTCTCTGCTCACATCCCTCTTGAGTTAGAGAGGGGAGAAGGTAAAACACCGATGTAAACCTTATTGATCCACATTTTATGTAAGGGTCCTCCAGTTCCAGTTCTTGTGTGATGCTTGCGGGAAACTGACCAGCTAATCTGGGAGACTTTGAAGGACGTGGGATGTTTGTGCCATTCCTTCTCTCACTCTTTTATGTATGACCGTGTTAGTGGAGGTGTGGTTGAGGGGTAGTCACACACTTGCATGCACCTGAGTAGACACATACACTTACCTGCTAGTGAGCTTGTGGACATGCAGGATTAATAACATCATGGTGCCAAGCAATCAGTCCTAGTGCCTGTAACTTCTCTTGTACTTACGTGTTACATGAATTGTAAACCTTGTCTAGCTCTCTCAGACATCACACACTAGTTAACAACCTCAAGCTGACTTCTCTGCTAGTTGTACCACCCTGTTAGGTGACTGTATAAGGTGAGTACAAAAGTCCATGGGCAGCAGCCTCTGGACCAGGTGCTTCCATTAAAAATTCCGTGGGGCACAGATCATCTTCCTAAACATGCAGTGGGCACTTAGAAATGTCTTGACGTGATGTTTGAATGTTCTCTGCCTTCAAGTTCCTCCTTGATCACCCAGAAGGAAGGATGACTGGCTCTACCAGGTTTTGCTTTCTGTGATCTCATAAACAGCAATACCATGGATATGAGGACCTCCCTACTCATGAGATGTGTTAGAGATGAGGGTAGTAAAACATGAGGCAAACTGAAATCAAAACTGTTCAATTCTGGTCCATCTCCAAGGTTTTTAAATATTGACGTATTGATGACTGTTCTAAATATTTAAATGTAACTGTCATTTGTCTGCCATAGCCCTGAAACCTTTGCAATGTGTGGTTATTTTAGCATGATTACATTGATTTTTCTTCATCTTAAGTGCAGTACTTTTCACAGCTATCATTCAGGACTATTGCTTTCTCATTTACTCTTCTTTTTCCCTTAAAGCAAAAGTTATGTAAATCCTCTGCACTGTTAAGTGTCTGATGAAATGGAGTGGGCAGCATGTAGTACACTGGGGATCTGTCCCTTAATCTCTTTTCACTTTAGAGATATATCAAAATGCTGAGGGTTGTACAATCTATAAATGTGAAAATGAAAAAAAAAAAAAAAAAGCTTGCGAGGTGTTTATAGTGTCAGATATTTGTAAGATATTTAGAGCACTTCAAATAAGCACCATGTGGTGTTATTTCTCAGAGTGAAAAAAAAAACAAACAACAACAAAAAAAACCACACACACACACAAAAAAAAAACAACCAAAAAACACACACACAAAAAAAACCAACAACAACAAAACAAAACAAAAACAAAAACACCACAATAAAGAAAGCAACAAAGCAACAGTTTAATCACATGTGCTGGTATGAAGTAATGGATGGAATGAGAATAATTTAGTCACAGATCACTCCAGATCTAAGCTTTATTTCTATAATTGTTAATGTTCCCTATGGACTTTATAAGCATGCTAAAAATGACTTTGGCTGAGTATCATACAGTCAATGCTAAACTGGCTGAGTATCATACAGTCAATGCTAAACGTGTTCTGCATACATAAACCAGAAAAGATGATGATGAAGTTGCACTTATTTTGTTAGAGATTTCAGGTGACAATCAGCTGCAGAAAGCAGGAAGGAGATAATGAGGAGTATGCTTCAGATTCCTACAGTAATAATCGAACCCTAATTCTGCTCATCTAGGCAGTTTGTTGCTTCTGACAGCCACAGAAATCTGACCTACTCCTTCCTGAATTTGTTTAGTGTCAAAAAATGGGGAATGATGACATGATCTGTCTCTTGGATCTGCCAGAACAAGAAACAGTGTGCAGGATGAGAAGAGCATGTAAAGCTCTAGTAGTAGGGCAGAAAGGTGAAAATGGAGTTGCATTTTGTCCCACAGAAAATTATTGTTCTAGTGTTGAGGCACTGTGAGTCTTAAGTAACAAATTCAATAGCTGAATTCCTAAGTATTTTTTTTTTCTTTTTTTTTTTTTTTTGTGAGCCCTTCTCATACCACCATTGTGACAACGGATTTTTCATCAGTACTATGATGACTTTTTTAGGTCCAAGGAAATCAAAGCCTTCCTTTAAGCACATCTTGGTATGTGTGGGTGAATCCTCTTTTAAAGTTTGTGCTCTTGTAATGGATGTGATGTGTCAGCATCTCAGAACAAGGTGATTTCACAACCTAACTGTTCTCCCTGGAAAATGTTTTGAGATTAAATTGTTGATAGGTTATTCACAGGTGGCATTACTGGCAGTCACACAACACATTATTTCTCAGCGATGGCGCATTTTCTGGCAAGAGAAACTGGGATTTGTAGTTGTTGTGTCAGGTCCACACACACAAGAAAAAAGGAAAAAGAAAACAAACAAAAAACAACAAAAAAGACAGCATTTTTGCTGATCTGTCATGTCAGATGTCAGCAATTGTGCCTTGAGGTCTGAAGTCCTTGACAGTGGAGGTTTCACTGTACCCTTAGGTATAGTGCTGGGCAGTTTTGCTTGAGGGGCGTGGGACTCACGGTGCATTCAGAGCAGCTTGGCAGCAGTCCAGCTGAAGTCAGTAAGGGAACAACCAAATGTCCCCTGGCACTCAGCCTCCCACCATACTTTGCATCAGCCAGAGAACTATTTTTGTCTTCCTGGGGACTGTGATCCAACCTTCCTTCCGTTGTCTGCCTATGGTGGTTTCCCTGCGCCCCACATTAAAGAGTATCATCGTGTGTTCTTGCTTATGCCAGAAATCATCACTGCATAAGTTGTAAAAGCTCATTTGATTGGTAGATTGCTTGACTTCCCATGTTAACAGAAGAATTCTGTAAGTTGATGCTTTGAGGGCCATGCTATGGATAAATAAGTAATTTCTTCTTCACATGATTGAAAAGCTTGCAAAAGGAGCTAAGCACACAATCTGAATGTCTGAATCCCTGCAGTGGAAACACATCTTTAATTGTGTTTTCTTAAACAGGCTTGGGGAAAAAAAAAAATGCTTCCTTTTTTTTTTTTTTTTTTTTTTTTTTGTCTTCTCTTCTTTCTCTTTTCCCAAAGAGCCTACTCCTTTCACGTTACTGCAGATGGTCAGATGCAGCCAGTTCCTTTCCCTCCCGACGCCCTCATCGGTCCAGGAATCCCTCGCCACGCCCGTCAGATCAACACTCTGAACCACGGGGAAGTTGTGTGTGCAGTTACCATCAGCAACCCCACAAGACACGTCTACACGGGTGGGAAGGGGTGCGTCAAAGTCTGGGACATCAGCCACCCTGGCAACAAGAGTCCTGTCTCTCAGCTGGACTGCCTGGTAGGTGAAGAGTGGCATACAACAGTGAAAGCAGATACCTGGGTGTGTTAAGATTGAAACCATACCATTAAGGCAGAAAAAACAGTGGGTATTTGAGTGCTGTCATTGGTATCAAAGCTTGGTGTTTCGTTTGTAATTTTGTTGTTTAAAACTGAATTTGAGGCAAGTTCCATGTCATATTTGTGGGTTTTTTCCCTGAATGAATCAAAACATCTTTAATATCCTAAAATCATGTTGGTAGGGGGAAAGATCAAAGACAGCACAGCAAATACTGTTTATAAACTTTGACATTTGTTGGCAATTTTAAAGCTTGATATCCTATCGTGCTAAAAATTGCTGTCTTGCAGCTGTATTCTGTGAGAATATTTGAAGACTGTGTCAGGTATTTTGTTGTTGTGTGTATGTATAAAGGAATTGCCCTGCCTAAATGTGACAATTAAAAATATCCCTTAGTGTTATTCACAAATTATTTGAACGTGCTAACACGATGAACCATTGTTAGCAGCTTTTCTCATGTCATTTACCAGTTCCTGGTAAGATGTTGCTTCTTGTTACAGAGGCGATAAAATGAGAACTGCACAGCACATGTAGACGCATTATGAATTGCTACACAAGTTGCTACACAAATGAAGAAAATTGCCCAAATATTTTCCTCTGACATCTCCTAGATGGTGGCAGCATGTCTCACTGGAACAGAGGTGGGGGGAGTGTGCAGGGAATTTGGTACTCCCCCATGCCGAGAGGTTAATCTGCTGAAATAAACAGAATATGAAAATGTAACTTTCTACACAAGCTGTCGAATACAGCTATCTTGAGTTGTTTTGGGTTAGGTTCAGGACTTTGCATTTCGATGCTAATTAAGATTAAATATCTCTCACTACTGAATTTTGTAGATCAAGTTTAAGTACTTCCCTAATGTCATGTAATTTTCTGGCATTAATACACTTTGTCATTGTCGTAAGTATAAATGGCTCATTAAAACCAGGAGGGAATACAATACTTTTATGGATTTCTGCTCTCATGTTAATGCTGTTTTCCTTTCCTCATGAGTAATCTCTTGATGGCTTCTGTCTCCACAGAACAGAGATAACTACATCCGTTCCTGCAGATTGCTCCCTGATGGCCGCACCCTGATTGTTGGTGGTGAAGCCAGCACATTATCCATTTGGGACTTGGCAGCTCCAACTCCTCGCATCAAAGCAGAGCTGACGTCTTCTGCTCCAGCTTGCTATGCCCTAGCTATCAGCCCTGATTCCAAGGTCTGCTTCTCTTGCTGTAGTGATGGGAACATTGCAGTGTGGGATCTGCATAACCAGACTTTAGTAAGGTAGGTTGACAGAGATGGATCATCAGGTTGTTAAGAATTAATTAGACACAGCCTTACGTGCTCTTCTGCGTACATATGCCGTTTTCTCCGTGATGTCTGCATAGCTAGGCAATAGCTACAGTAAAACCTTGACAGAAGTCTGTATAATTGTTTATAGGTTTTGAGAGTTTCATAATTCCAGGCCTGTTGAGCAGCCTGTAACTCTAATTTCCTAAGATCAGCTGGTGTTGACACTTCTGTATGTTCTTTGAACAGATGGTTTTCTTTGTTTCCATGCAATACACTGTGCTCACACTCCAGTCTCTTTAATCAGTGCTCCAGCAAATATGTCTTGGGTAAAGATGTGTGTAAATTATGGCATTGCAAACTTAGCATCTTTAGGAGTATGGATTGCTGCTTGATACTAATGTACACACAGTAAGCTAGTAGCCAGTCATACAGAGCTTCTCTGTGCACTGCACGGTGTGAATGTTGGTTTGTGTAATAGATCAGTATTGTGTGTAAAGGCAGGTTTTCGCTCCCTGATGATCCTATTTAGACCACTTCTCTTTTTTTTCCCCAACTTTTTTGGTGACCTGCAGATTCTTCTTAAACTCGTTGAATTTTGACATTCCTTTGAGGGGGAAGTTGGGTATTTTCAGTCAAATAGTGGATATCATGCAGTCAACAGCAAGGATCCCCAGAGTATCTGACTTGTGAAGTGTGCTTTTTCAAATCAAATTAGCACATGGATGTTGGCCTGGTTGCTCCATCAGTTCATCACAGAACTCACACGGTCATCCTAGAGTTTATATTAACTTCAGGTTGCTACTGAAATCTGTTTTGCTCTTGTCTTCAATGGCTACTCGTCAGGGACTGAAACTAAAAGGAGGCATTTTGAAGATATGGTCAGAACCTGCTCTTTCCAGTGTGAGAATGTGTGCATCTCTTTTCAATATTTTCAGGCAATTCCAGGGCCACACAGATGGAGCCAGCTGTATTGACATTTCTAATGACGGCACCAAACTATGGACGGGAGGCTTGGACAATACAGTCAGATCCTGGGATCTCAGAGAAGGGAGACAGCTACAGCAACATGACTTCACGTCACAGGTTCAATCTCAGAAACTTTGGCATGTTAGAAAACCATGACAGATTTTTATTTAAAACAAACACTTCTGGTTTTGAGGATGGGATTTAAGCAAAAAAAGCAGGCTCAAAATGAAATCCAAAGAATTTTTCACTTAGTCTCACAGTCTTTTGTGTGGCAGCTAAACGTCTTTCTGAATTATGACTATTTGACAGATTAGGACTTATCCCATGGTAGTAGAGAGAATCCTGAATCCTGTTCATAAAAGAATTGCCAGATTAAAGTGTTCTGTGTGCAAGCTGTTCCCATTTCTATAGATTCTTGTTAAAAAATATTTACCAAAAATATTTTTAACTGCTGTCAGATAAGCGAGGACATTAACTTTTATAGCTTGATTTAGTGCTTTACTATTGCAGTTTTAGCTGAGCTTTGTTTATGTGAACTAATCTATGTTAATTACTATAGTAATTGGATTATCACATTTTTAGAACTGTAGTAGACTAAAATGTGTTTTTGCATAGTGTTAACAGTGTAACAAGAGTCGGCTTTCAATACCTCAAGCTCATTCCTTCACTGACTGAAGCATGTGCTGTGCTAATTCCAGATCTTCTCACTGGGCTATTGTCCAACTGGTGAGTGGCTGGCAGTAGGAATGGAGAACAGTAATGTCGAGGTGCTGCATGTTACTAAGCCGGACAAGTATCAGCTGCATCTTCATGAGAGCTGTGTGTTGTCACTCAAATTTGCTCACTGTGGTAAGCAAGTCTTTCTATGCCAGTGTTTTCCCTCCTAAAATATTCATTCTAAGATTGCCATTAAATGAAAGTAGGGGTAGAGTTAAAAACTAGACATTAAATTAAGATTATTCTAAAAATTCTGTGTGACTGCTTTTTTGTGTGAACTGCTTCTGTTGTGATTGAACACCATCATGCAACCAGATGAAAATGTGACTGCTCTTTGGATATGTATTCAATTAATGTGTGAATGCACTGGGTTTGTGATTAATTTGTTTCTTGGGGTGCATTCCTCAGAAACAAAATGCAGCAATAACATTTAAACAATCTGTTTCAGGCAAATGGTTTGTAAGCACTGGAAAAGATAATCTTCTTAATGCCTGGAGAACACCTTATGGAGCCAGTATATTCCAGGTAATAATCCCCTAAAAGCTATTTGCCACATACATTACAGTTCAGTAGAGCTGCACATCTCAGGGTCTGTCATTAGCTTAAGGAGATTTTAAATGGAAATTCTTAGCTAATTACTGAGTTCCTTTAAGACTTTGTCATTAAAGAGAGATGCTTTCGTCCTTTCTAACATTTGAGTAATTTAGCTCTTCCAATAAAGTAGTCCTTTAATCTGAAATTGTTTTCAATATCCTTTTCACCTTCTTACGTGTATTGCTGTAATACAGTACCCAAGTCATGTTGTTAGACGAACATTCACTGAAGGTCTAAAATGTGTCTAAAACAGTGGAGGTCATATGCAACACATGTATTTTACTTGGATGAGATGCATAAAGTCAGTGGATTGGACAGGCAGACTTCTGAGCTGAAGACTATCCTTTTGGGGGAGCCCTGTGGAGTGTAACTGGAAGTTATAACCTTTCTGTGTCTTCAGTCCTTCTGTGCACAATTTTAGTGGCATTTCAGTGCCATTTAAGGAAAAGTGGGGGTTTTGGCATGTCCTCCTCTTTTCACCTACAGGTACCTCTGGGATGGCAGTTTTTTTTAATTAAGTGAACCAATGTTCTGGTTTAAATGGTAGGGTCTTACCTGTACTGTTGTCTGCCACGTCTCTGCCTTCAGGGACAGCTCAGTTTGCCTTGGCATGAGAAAGCTGAGGTGTGAGGGTTTTTTTAGTGCAAGCTGTTCAGCTCAGGAACCACCTCCCACAGAACACCCAAATCATCATAACAAGAACCCACCTCCCCTTACGAGTGATGTTAAAACCCCAGTGCATCTTTCTTACTTTTAGGGAAAGAAACTTCCTGTGCAGTGCAGCAGAGGTTTCTTGTCAAAAACTTTACATGACTGGGAAGTGTTTAGTTCTTGCAGAGACAGGCAGAAGAGAATATGAATGTGTGTGATGTGAAGGAAACATGCACTAAAACAGCAAGTAAAATGTGATGATGCATACACATCGTCTCAGGAAAGGCAGAAAAGCTGCAAAAGACAGAGCTGTTGGATCCCAGTGTATCCTGTCTCCCATCCACCTGCTCTACACAGTTGTGCATCCTATTCCACCACAGCATCTTTTCATATTTGCAACTCCCTGGTAACATAAATTCCTTTGTACAAGACTTCTATCTTCCATGTTGAGGAAATAGTGAGAGGAGCTATAGTTACTTCTGTAGTGCTTCTCTAGATGCTGCTTTACAACAAAAAAGGGAGGCAGGATGAAGAAGATGGCTTTTCATTCATTTTTATGCAAAGGCTAATGTACAAAATACTTAAAAATGCTCGTTGTTTGTAAAGTGTATAGAAAGGCTGCTTCTTTTTGTTTGATTGATAGATTATCTCTAGGTCCGTAACATTCACTTCCCTTTCTGCTGCTGTTTTTTGTTGCTGTAGAGCCTTGGGTAAAACAGGTTTGGAGAAAGTGTCTTATAAAAAAGCTGCCACTACAGTGCTGATATTTATATGAGCTTTTGGTGTATTCCCTCTCTATAAACTCTTCCAATTAATCTTCAAGCCTTTCTGGATTGAAAGATTGAAAAAACATAATTTTCTTTTTTTTTTTTTTTTTTTTTTTTTTTTTTTTTTTTGATATATAAATGAAAAAAAAATAATTTTTTTTGTTTTTTTTTTTTTTTTTTTTTTATCTTGTAGTCCAAAGAATCGTCATCTGTTCTTAGCTGTGATATCTCTGTGGATGACAAATACATTGTCACTGGCTCTGGGGACAAGAAAGCTACAGTCTATGAAGTTATTTATTAGAGAAAAATCTGAATACAGACAGAACTCCTTCTCCTAGCACTTTGCTGTATATTTCTTTTTTTCTTTCTAAACTGCAAACTTAAATGCTCATCAAATTGTGGAATTTATTTTTACCTTCTTAACTTGCTGTTGATTTGTGAATGCTCATTAAGAACTTGTGATACCAAATTGTCAGCTATCTACTTGGAAGAAGATGGAATAAGCATACTTAACAGTGAACTTGACTCTTTAATTATGTATTATAGCTGTAATGTATTTATTTTGTTTATAGAAGGCTTTCTAACAATGAACTGACTAAATAAAGCTGCCTGGCCCAGCTTTAGTTTGAAAGGTGCATTGTATACTTTGTGTTTTTGCAAATGGATAAATTGGGGATCTTGGAGAAGGATGTTCAGGACATAGTTAAAGCTACACTAAATAGACTTGTAGTTTCTATTTAAAAAAAAAATAAACTTTGTTATATTTTTTAGTCCTGTTCTTGGATGAGACCTCTAAGTGTTACTACAGTATAATTATTTGGTGGGAAGATGCTGTATCTTAACTATTTTAGACAGTCTTGGAAACTTAGGAAATTGCAAACTGTAGCCAGTGATCTACATGCCTGTGATGAATGGCAAATTCAGTTCACATCTAAATTAAATTCACTTTAAATTAGAATGTGCTAATTTATATATTTGCAATGTTGATATAGCATCTTGTGTACAGATTTGTTCTCAATGCTCTTCTGTTGATAAACATAAAGCATTTTGGTGTCAAGCTAGGTTTTTTTAATATAAACACCTCTCTTTGTTATATTGTAGGGAGTACAATAAGTTGCCTCAAAGAATCACCTTTGTTACTTCTGGAAACTTTTGCAATGTTTCCTTGAAAATGGGGATATGTGTCTTTGGGCAATTTTTCAATTACAAGAGATTATGAAAAATATTTGATATGTTCTTTGGAAACTGCACTGAAATAAGAATGGATGCCTACCAATATACAAACTACAAAAGCAATGACCTCGAGGTAGGATTTACAGGAGTACTCATTCCAACATACAAAAAGGAATGGATTCTCACTGGGATATGGACTTGCTTTGTTCGCCAGCAGTTCAATCCAAGTGTTGATTGGATGTCCCTAAAATGGACGCAGACTGAGCCATTGTGCCAGAGACAACGTGTTATCTTTTTATGTTGTTGTTGTTGCTGTTAAACTATGATCTGTGACTTCTTTTTTTTTTTTTTTTTTTTGAATGCTTTAAAAAAAAATCTTTAAGTCTGTGGATCTGCTGATGTACAGTGCCTTTGCTGCTATGGATCAAAATCAAAAGACCCGTGTAGATAAATCTTATTGTATAAGTAGAAAATTACTTAATTTCATACTAGAAATGGATTGATGCTGCAAGTTAAAATGGACTGTTCATTGAAGTTCCAAATGTGGTAGCAAAAAATGGTGTCTTAAGTGCTTAGTGTTTGATGTCATTAACAGTTTCGTAATACTCTACATTGTAGAAAGATTTTGATACTAAACTGTGTCATTGTACATAGTTCTAATGCATTGTATTGACCACCAGTACTTCTATAATGGTAGATTATTGTTTGTGCATTCAGACTTTTAAGCATTAAACATAAGTAACTTCTAAGATGCATTTTTCTTTTTTTTTTCCTTTTTTTTTTTTTTTCCCCCTCTTCATTCTTTTTTCATGTGCTGATTGCAGTTACATGTCGAGAATGCTGTTTGGAGGGACAATGGACATTCTGTGGCAGAGCATGCTGCTGTGGATACTTTGCAGTTTTGTCACTGAGAGGCAATGTAGATTTCCACAAAATTTCTCTGTGCTAGCAAATGCAGTGCATTAGTAGTTATCCAAATTACCTGACTGCAGCGATTCTGAATTCTTGGAGGCATCAGCTGCAAGACTTTGGCTGTGTCACCTAGGAGTTGGCCAGTTCCCGTTTGTGTTGTTTCCTGCCTGATACAAAGCTTTACGTTATCCCATACCTTGGAGGGAGTGAAACTGGGGGTGATTCCTGCTCTGGTGCCTTCTGGAGCCTGCGGAACTCAGCAGGGCATGAGGAGTGGTGTTGCACTGCAGTGTCACACCTGCCTTTCCTCATCCAGAGCTAAAACCTCTTTGTGCCCATGGAGTAGCTTCACTTGACTAGAGTTTGCTTTAGAGCAAGGATTTAACCCAGCTGCCACTGAGTTACGACACAGGTTTAAGTGAACTAGGGGAAGTTAACTTACACACCAGGAGTGGGGGTTGCTGTGCTATTCATAGCAGACAAAACCGAAGTGGAAGAATCTCAGTGGGAAACTGGAATTAAATCTTTCTCCCATGATGCGTTTCTGAAAAGCAACATTGTGCAGGTTGGAAATTCCCGGGCATATAAGCCTTTCCTGCTGTGACATGCCAGTCCATGGTGCCTGCTGGTAGTTGAACCCAGGCTGAGAAATACTTCAGGTTTTTTAAGTTTCTAAATGAGGTTTAAGCTGATGAGTTTCATTTATCTGTACCATGACTGACAGGGTGATACTTGTCGATAGAGGAGTAGATGAAAGTTTCCCTCAGAGCTATCAGTTTCTTCGTAATTACTGGTGAGGAGTTTTTCAGATGTCCTCTAGAATAATGTGAATTTTCATTATATTTAAGTTCTCTGTTACTCAGTACAATAATGTTTCATAAAGGTAAACATGGTGCAGATGCTTTCTGTTGTTACTGTTGTTTGAAGAGATATTGTTTACCTGATATAAATACTGTATTGGAAACACCTTTTATTTCACCTTTTATTTTCAAAGTCATGTTAAAAGATTAGGGCGCACTCCATTTGATAACAAAAGATAAACCACCTACTTAATATTTGCAGAAGCTGTTACATTTGTATGTAGTAGTTCAGACATAAAAGATTACATAAAATCGCTAAGATAAAGCTTTCCTTTAAAAAGAATAAAACATTGCATACTCCTGAATTTGTACCAGTGCTAATTTTGACAGCAATGTAATATACTTTTAAAGCAGCCTGCCATGTATCTGCTTGTTAATGTTTCTATGGGTGGCTTGAAACAGTCTAGGAATTAAATGTTTAATCCAAGATTACTGCAGTTAGATGTGTAATCGTCCTAATTTTTTCCCCCTTCATGGTTCAGTGCAAGTGAAAGATGGTACAGAGCTACTTTTTGTTTTTCTGATGACTCTGTATGTCATCTTCCTTTTCCTTCTTCAGTTTCCTTTGCCACTGCAGAGCACAATTTTTTGCAAATGTTTTGTTAAAGATGCTTTTTGTGCCACAAACATGTGGTCCACATACTCCAAGGTGCAATCATTGCTTTCTCTGTATTCTTCCTCTCTCAAATGTTGTTTAGTGCAATGATGCATTAGGAAGGCCATTTCTTTTTAATATTTGTTTCCTTTATGACTGGGCAGTATAGACAAGTTTCAGAGGAGCACGTCCCATCAAAACAGTATTTTCAAAAAATATGCAGTATAATTTTGCCTGTTTGTTCTTAGCCAAAAGTGATTTAACTCTCCTATTTATTTTCTTTTCTTTTTCAGTTATGTTAAAAAGAAAAAAATACATTTTACTGGCTGTGATTTTCCAGAATGAGGCATTTTTAAATCTGTACTGGAACAGTTCAAACTGGATTTTGTTTTTGGTTTTACTGTGGCATCCAAACCACGTAGGAAATTCCTTCTTCCTGAAACATTGATGGGTTTGTGACAGAAACAGGAAAGTAGCTGTGCAGGTCTACATATGTCTGGAGTGTCTTCTACAGAAACACAAGTCGAATTGTTTGCATATAAGGGTTAATCTGTGCTGAGGATGATAATGCTCCCATCGCTTACACAACTGAAAGCAGAGCTCACTGCTATAGGCATAAAGGACCCAATCATCCCATTTGGATTAAAGGGTTTTGGTTTGGTTTGGTTTTGAAAGTTGGGTCCTTTGGGCCTCTTCTGTTTTTCTACTAGCATGCTTACTTGTGATCATCCCTACTTAAATCCCGATGTGACTAGCTTCTACTCAAGGATTTATGCTTTGAAAGAAAAGAAAAAAAAAAAGTTTAAATAAAACCTACTCAAGTTTTTTATGTACAGAATTCAGGAAATTCAAAACAGTAGCATGAGTTGTAACTGTTTCTCATTTGCATTGAAAACATTACATCTTCATGGCATCAAATTAGCACTGAATTCTTTGTGCCATCTTTGTGGCATCAAATTAGCACTGAATACAGCAACACAAAATATGCTTTAGAACATCAATTATGGCTACTGAGAAAAATGTCGCTTTGAATTTTTCAGAGCAAATGCACTCTGAAGACCTCAGCCAAAGAACTGCTTTTTATGTGGGGCATGTGGGGGTAGTTGCATTCAGTGCTGAAGACCTTCTTTGTATTGGCCACAGTGGTATTGAAGAGGGTTGGGCAGTATGGGCTTTACATGCAGCGTGCCAGTTATGCCATATGTTGGCATGAAGATCCCCTTCCCAGCTATAGCAGGTGACGAGTCCTAGAGTAGTGTGCTATAGAAGATCATCTCTGACAAGCTCTTAAATAATGCACCTGCTGCATCTGCTTTTGAACCAAGAGTTACTCAACATAACCCTTGAGATTTCCTGTTTCTTCCAGTATTTGGAGTACAGCGTTTCCACCTCATAGCAAGAAATTTTTGTGTCAAAACCAATAAATGTTCTTACTCTTACCAAATGATTTTCTTTCCTGGTTACAAGGAAGCAGTATTATAGTGTCTTTTTTTATTATTAAAAATGGTGTAGTCTGACATTTACAACATGTCTATAACCTTGCCATCAAGTGCAAAGAAGCCCTTCTGGGGAGAGTCACTTACTCACATCTTTACATCCTAAAATGTTGTTGCAGAAATACACTTTTTTCTTTTTGGGGGATTAACGTGTGGTATCATATGCATAGCATGCACATTGAGTAGTAGTTACTTCTGCATCTATGGTTTGGACTCAGCCGATTACCCCAAAATGCTAAAATGCATCTGAAGGGTAAAATCAGTAAGTACAAATATTTAAGGATTTTTTAAAAAAATCTGATGTTCTACAGTAATTATATTGACCCAAACTGTCTTTTAATGTCATATCAAGGTAAGCATCTGTTTTACACCTCCTTTTCATATTCAAATGAAAGAAGGGGTGGTGGAATTTGAAGCAAATCTGTACCTTTCAATCAAATCTGTTCTTTTAAAAATACTCCAGTGCTGGTGCTTAGAGAAATAATTGTCTTGGTTTTATTGTCATTATTCTTAAAGAATTTTATAACAAACATGCTGTGCCATAATCCACAGTAATGCTGTAAATGGGGATAGATAATATGGCTGCTATTAAAAGCCAAGTCTTAGTGATATTGGCATTAAAAAGAAAAGTGTGTCTTGGTGGTTGAACGTGTTATCTCATTTCCTGAGCAAAGCAATGTGGATTTTTGGCAGTATATTTGAAGGCATGTGGATGTTTTTCCAGTATGGCTTATGGAAACTTCGAGAATCAACAATCCTCTCTTGATATTTTTACTGTAATTTAGGGTGCATTTGATGCAAGAAATGGTGCATAGGGATGAGTTGGGTCCCAGGACCATGGGCGGGAGGTGCTCTGTGGAGTGAGATGCTCTGTTTCTGATTCCAGGCTCTGCTCTGTGCTTCCTGGCATGTAGTGAAATGATTTTCATGAGCCCTGTGTAAAGCATTTTTGCGTTCTTCGGCGTTAAAGCCTTTATTTAAAAGCTGGATATCTGTTATACAGAAAAATTTGTAAAAGCTGTGTTGAATAGAGAGACTTTTTCTGGTGGTGTAAGAACAAGGCGGACCTCTGGTGAATAAAGCATTTTAATCACTTTATCAAGCACTTTAAATGTGAAAATTAGGAATTTTGCACTGCTGCATTATAAACTGTCAGTCTTCAGCTGGAGTGCCATGAAAAAGCGTCCTAAAATACATGGTATAAAGATAACAGAATTCCTTGTGTTTCAGCATGACTTTAAGGTATTAAGGTAGGAAGTCCAATTTACATTCATTGTAGAATAAACAAACACAAATCCTCTTGTGATAGTAATGATGACATGGCTAGCCATCTTACAAAACTAGTGACATTGAAAGCATGAGGATAGTTACCAGGTTTTCTCCTCTCAAGGACATGTAGCAATAAGTTACAGAAAAATCTGCTCCTTTTACAGTATAATATCCTGAGTGTGGACTGTGGTGTTAATAGTGCAATGAATTTTTTTTTTTTCAAAAGCAACATTATTGTCATCCTCCCATTTACCTTTGTATGGCAAATCAGATTATTTCATTCAGGCTTCTTAGAAACAATCAGAATAGCTTCTCTACGTCATATCAATTTTAGGGATTTTGCCTGTGACTTTTCTGCTATTTTCTCACTTCATCCTCCCCTGCTGAGAACTTTCCTGAAGCTAATGTTCAATGCTTAAGATATGCTGTTGCTTGTGGCTTGGTCTTGATCTTGAGGTTGCTCAGTGAGTGGGAATGGAAAGTGCTCACAGGATTTGGCTGGCTGTAACAACTGCTGTGACAGCTGTTACAGACGTATTTATGCCTCTTTTTTACTCTGAGCAGTCTTAAATAAAGAGATGCAGTACGAGCAGTATTCTGTCTAGGTGACCCTTCTGCTTTACCACGTTTCACAGGTGGTCATCAGCTAGAAATGACAGAGGAGGAGAAGGAGCTGGGAGTCGTAGGTGGGCTCAGTGTGCCAGTAGGATGCAGCCATGAAAAAGACAAATGTGATCTAGGATGTGTTGAGAGAGGCATTTGCAGTGGAGATAGGTATGGCTGCCATTACACGAGCAAGACCTCACCTGGGATGGTGGCTACAAACCTGGTCATCTGTGTTCAAAAGACTTAATTGCAAGTGAGTCTGACAGGCAGAAGGGCCTACCAGGCAGGCTGGAAAATCATGGAGATGGAGAATGTGTCGTACAAGAAAAGCCTAAGTCCTTTTAATCTAATGCAGACCCAAGAGCAGATACAAATGTCATCTATGAATGCCTCAGATGTCTGTTAATCAAGGGTGAAAAGATGTTACAACTGAAAGATAATACTCAAGTAAGGAAAACAGCATAGCCTGGAATTAAAGAGGCTCTGGTTTGAACAATGAGGCCCTGGAGCAGGTTTTCACTCCAGAGACTGCCATGAAAAAGGTAGACTGTTTTTTAGATGGAGCACAATACAGTTACGAAGAGGTGTGTATGCTGGCACAGCGCTGGCATCCATAGCCCATAGGTCTCTTGCAGTCTTTACTAATGTGCTTGACTTGCCTATGTAAAGGATATAGAATGGTAATGGAATGGAGGAATGTGTTTGATGAGAGGGAGGGAGAAGAGGAAGGTGGGTGAAGAGAGTGAGGGAGAAGGGCTGTCAAACAGCAAACCCTCATTTGGAGTGTTTCTCTGCAGATGCAAAATGAGTACTTCTCCATCATTCTATTTTTTTTTTTTTTATGACAGTACTTATCTAAAAACAATAGTTACAAAGAAAACTGCGCATTATTCAAGCTTTAATACAGCATGTTCCAGCCTACTTAGGCTCATTTGGTTTGTACTTCATAAGCCCAGACAGGTGATCTGGTTTATTTTACAAGTCAAAGTGTTTGGATTTTTTGAGCATGGAGATGTGGCAGATGCTTCTCCTTCCATGTCTGTCGCTGGTCATGGCCATAGCACTTGGGTTCGGTGAAGTATCCCAGACTGCAGCTATGCAGACTGATAGCTGTAAGCTTCTCAGAATAACAGCAAGGGAAGAGAAGGAAGGTGATTTTGGCTGCACAGGAGGGAGGCAAGATGATTACAGCTTGCTGTAGTCAGTTTACTGGCTGCTACTGTGCACTGCTGTGAGAGATGCGGTTTGAAGACAAGAATTGCCAAGGATCCCTTCACTTAGCATGTCAGGAAGAGCAGGGGGAAATGGTATTAAAAGCCAAATTGTTCTATGTGAAACATAGGAAGCCTTCTCACATCAGGCTAAATTTTACCAGCCTTGCCTTCTAGATCAGTCATTTCATTCCTTAATGTCTAGCAAAAAGAAAATTTCTCATCCTGACACAAGTATTTGTATACTTTGGGCTCGGAAAGTCTGCAGCTGGAGGAATGTGAACATGCATATACAGGCTTGATGAATGGCCGTAAGGATTATTTCATACCAATTTATTTTCTCACCCCGCACCTTTTTTTTTCTTCTTGAACATTTTATTTTCTGAAGCTGAACATCAGTCCACCAGAGAAATCATTATAAGCTGTCCTACATAGCTTTTTAAAGAACTTGTTTAATGTACCAACGTGCGATCATAACAACACAAGAAAATTGTGAGGTGCGTTTTGTGTGGCCTCACACCAGCTTTAGGTATGGGGAGGTGAGAGGGGTGTCGGGGAAGTTTAATGCAATTGAAATTAGGTACCTGGAATGGTAGCCAGCTGGTAGGGAAACACCCAAAAGAAATGAAGCAAGTGGATGACTGTATTTTCTTATGTGGAAAATAGTCATAAGGCTGATTGTGTCTGCCATATTAAAAACAAAACAAAGCAAAGCAAAAGAAAACAAACTACAACAACAACAAAAGACAGGGACAACCCTCTGTTCTGCACCTTGAATGTACAAACTAGAGCACAGGCACTTGTGCTTGGTCACTCCTGTTTAACTTTTCATCACCGTTACCATGGCTTGGGAGAGCATACTGCTGAATTCTCTTCTAGGAACCTAAAAGGATAGCGTGACTACTGCTAGCTATGTGGTAACACTCCTGACATCTTTTAGAGCAGCTTCACCTTAGGGAATCACCTAAAATGACCAGTGACATTTATATAGCACCTTCATCCAGTGCACTTGACAAACCACAGGCACAGTCCAGGGACAAATGTTATTAATTGCTGAACTCCATCCATTGCTGGGCTAGTGGGAGGCAGCTACTTGGCAGAGGAATCCTACACATGAAGGGATAAGTAATTCCCCATACTCTTTTAAAAATAGAGGACAGCTACTTCTTGTTAGTAGATGTGTTGCGTGATGAACTTGGTCACGGGAGCAGGTTTTGATAATCCCTTGTGACTATCATATTTTCTAACTCAGTCATTCGCACTGTGGCCATAAGAATCTTTGAGAAGGAAGGACATTAAATAATTGTGGAGGATTTAGGTTTCTCTTGTTATCTATCACTGAAATATTGACCCACCTTGGTGACACTGAAACATTTGAGACTTAAGGAGAACACTGTCAGTCGTTTTTGCCTGGCAGTCCTACCTGTCTGGGTACAGGGGGACTCTGACTTCGGGTCCATACTGTCTGGCTTCAATGGCACAAGATCTGGTGATCTCCTCTCGCTGCATATCACCTGTACCTCCAGCCTTAGGGGTGTTCTCAGGCTTGTAGTAGTGGCTTGAGAGGCAAGGAAGTCAGCCTTTGTCCTAAAGCATCTCAAACAGTTGTAGCCTGGATTGGTTGTAAAATGGGAGCATTTTAGGTCCTTGATTGTAAAATAGGAACATTTTGAGTCCATACTCACGAGTAGTCTCCTCCTCACCACGTCTGAGATATTCCCTTTCTCTGAGCTGTTGCCTCAGCGAGTCTTTCAAGAAAGGAATTTTGTCTTTTATATTGCTTCCCAATAATCTTTTCCTACTAAAAAAAAAAAAAGTTTTATGTAGGCCCTTAGCATCCTGGGACAGCTGTCTATAGTGTCCAGCCAAAGCTTCTCAGCAGCTTAGCAATTTGTGCTTTGCTGTACTTTCAGCTTGGAAAAAAGAAGTAGAAATTTTTTTCATTGTTGTTTTTTCTTTTGGTAAAGACTGGTATAATTGAACAACTAAATTGTAAGAGACTTAATTCCTTTAGGAATGTTACTGAATTTGTTCAAAAATTATGCAGTTGGAGATAAAGGAAAACATTTAATTTTTCTGCTTTTTATTCCACATCTTGATGTGGCCCTAGACCAGTGTTGATTTGTGACAACATACACTTTTGGGAAAAAAATGAGTTAATGTTCCAGATGAACTGTTCAAGCTACTCAGTCACAGCATGTATGCTGTATAGTCTTACTAGTCCAAATGGATCAATGTTTGTCCTTCTATTATTGGTCTTTTTGCAACATTTTCTTGATAAAGGAAAGGTTTTGTGTCTAAAGGAGGGCAACAAAGACAGTGAAAGGACTAGAGGGCATGACTAGGAGTGGCTGAGGATACAGGGTTGGTTCATGTTGGAGAAGAGGAAACTGAGGAGTGATGTCATTGATGTCTGCAGCTTCCTCATAAGGGGGATCAGAGTGGGAGGATCTGATCTCACTGTTATCTGATGAAAGGACACAGGGAATAGCTTAAAGCTCCTCATGAGAAGTTCAGATTGGATACTAGGAAAAGTTTTTTCACTGAGAGGGTAGTCAAGCCCTGGAACAAGCTCCCCAGGGAAGTGGTCATAGCCTGAAGTCTGTGGGTGTTAAGTTTTTGGGCAACACTGTTAGATATATGGTTTAACTTTTAGGTTGTCCCTCATGGAGTCAGGAGTTGGACTTGATGATCTTTGTGGGTCCCTTCCAGTGTGGCATATTCTGTGATTCTCTTATTTAAAATTACAGCCAGTTAAAGGCTTAAGAAAAAAATAAAGTCCCCCAACAAACTAAAACTGCTTCAGAAAAAGTGTTGGTTTTCCTTCATGGAAGACCTCAGATAACGGATGTTAATTCACTTTTTAATTTTAAATTTGTATTTTAGAAAAAATCTCATCTGGAAGCTTTCTTATGACTCAGAGCTGAGTTTCTGCTGAAAAAAATAAGCTCCTTTCCTGCATGAGGATACCATGGTCATGACCCTAGGTGAGGTGGGTGGCTCATGTTCCATCCACTGCTCTGCTGAAATCAGAGCAACAACTTGTGCACTAGCTCTTCCCAACACTGCGGGCTGTTGACTCTAACTATCAGATATATACTTATGTTTCTGTGTCTTTTTCCTACCTTGTTTCCAAGGTTGCAGCCTCTTCAGATGTAAGGAATACCTTTTCTTTTCTGTGTACAGTGCCTGCACCTATCTGAGCTCTTTGTGCTTTACCAGAACACAAATAAGGTTGTGTCCTGGTTGATGGTTCTAGAGACCTGGACTGAACTAGGGGCCTAAAGGTCTCTCTGAACTAACTGCCAGTTTTTCATCTGTTTTACATTTGACTGTTATAGTAAACTTTAATGTCAATTGGTTATGATGATTCTGGGGTTCTTGTTTCCTGTCTTGTAGGTTAGAAGATGTAATATCAGTTCCTACAGTACTGTTTGGACCAGTCTAGAAGGCATTAAAAGCATATTTAATGTTGCTTTCTGTTACATTACATTTGCCTACAACTGTGACTTCAGTTGCAGTATGGGATATTGTTTTGCCAATGACCACGCTTAACAGGAACGACACAACCAGCAGGAAGAGAATCCAATATGCAGACTGTATTGTAGACACAAACGTTATGATATGAATGACCGCCGGAGGTATAAACAGATCAGTCAGCTCATACACAATCGACACCACCCCCAATGATCCCACAAAAGATGTGACTTTGCCCACAACAGGTGGTACAAACTGTGAATGCGGGCGGATTGGGCGAGAGTTGCCGTGTGGGCACCTTCTTATGCGTTTAACTTGCTGGTCTGGCTGTTTTCCATGCCAACTGTGGGCAACCTCGGTTCACTAAGGCCTAAACAGACCAGGGCCCAGCTCCAGGGAGTCAGGAGGTCTGCCCTGAACTCCTGACTCCCTGCAAGTGGCCCCAGCTTTTATCCCTAAGTGGGACACCTGACCTTTGTCAACTCACTGCGGGACCCCTGGGGCTCATTCCCCTTATGACTCTCCCTGCAGGGCCGGCCGCACCCTGGGGGGAAGCCATAAGGCAAACTCACCACCTCTTTATGAAGGGCTGTGGGAATCGCCCATATGTCAACCTTAATTCCGGGGCTTGAGGTTCAGACCCCAGCATTTCAGATATTAGACTCTGATGTAAATCATGTTTCTTTTTTCTACAGTGTGGTGTTTTCTGTGAATGGTTGAAGGTACTTGATGAGCCCTAGGAGTTGGAAGATACTTCCATTAATTTACACGTGTATCATTGTTTGCATTTCTGTTCCAAGGCCTGCTTTATATGAAACTGGCAAAAATATATTTGCTTTTATTACAAACATTGTTTATGTAAGGATTTGAGACAGAAATGGTGTGAGCAGGGTAAATATTGTGAAAAAGTTAAAGGAAACACTGAGATTTGCTAGAAACAGTGATTTTCATGGTTCCTTGCTGCTGAAGAGTTTAAAACAGCCTTTTAGTAACCACAGGAAATACTACAATTGTTTACGTAAAAGCATTTCAAGCTCTTCCTCTGATATAAATTATGTGCAGTGAGTAGGTACGTTAAATTTTCCAGTAAATCTCTTCATCATGGTAAGATAAAAGTTATATTTATAATTTGCTTAAAATGTATTTACTTTTCAGTAGATAAAAGATTATGAAGTTATTCTGTTAAAGAGAACAATGTTTCTTGCAGTTATTAAACCACCATCAGCTGTATAAAAATGTTTAGCCTATTTAAGTGTTTCACCTACCCAATAGTCCTTTTGGTTGCATGCAGATAAGTTACAAATGAATAACATGGATAAGCCAAATATTTTATTTTTTTTTTAAAAAAAAAGATATATTTCATTTGGAGACACTGTATATAATGTATGGTTTCCATTGTTTGTTACATTATGCTGATGACTTATTTATGGCCAGATTCTTTTCCCTACTAAGTGAAATATCACATTTTAATTGGAGAAGTTAAGGTAAAATATTTTCTGCATAAGAATCTGTGAGTTTTGATGGACATAGGTTTGAGTTTGTTCAGGATGGCCTATAGGCTAAATATGGCCTATATTAGTTTGAACATGTGTCTGATAGTCAAAGAATCTGATACTCCTTTGTCCTGAGAAGAAGTAACAAAATCCCCAAAACATTGTCCTGTCTTTATAAAGACACAATCGGTTTTAACCTGCCACTGTCTTTGCTGCAGGCAACCTTATTTTTGCAAGCTACTGCTGGAAAAGGTATTTCTTTCTGGAAAGGAATGTTTTGTTCTGCTTTGCCTTATTTTACACAAGACATCAGTTTTACTGAATCCCTCGTCAGTGCAGGCAGCTACTTGTAAAATAGGATGGTTCCTACAACTGTGAAGATCCTCCCAAGACACTGGTAAGACCTCTGTGTAGCTTGTCAGAGTCCTGACACTGCGTTGTCATTTGTCCTAAGCAGAGCAGTTATGCTGCTGGATAGCAAAATGGAGTTGAAATTTGTTGTTGCTGCTATTTGTTGCTGTGCGTTAAGATCAGTGCTATCCAAGTGACTCAAGATGTACTTACCTCTGCTTGTCCCTCCTGTACCTTACAGCTTTCAAAAAAGTCTGCTATTTGATACTGAAGTAATTGACACTATAACTGTTCTCTACGAAATTCTTTTGAAATGAAAAATGAGCTGGATCACTCAAGTTGGGTTCTTTTACATAATACATAAAAGGTGACTATGTATAGTAATACAGTAGATGTGTTCACTCATTATGCTATAATTCATTTCATGTCCTATTGTGATGTGCAATTCTGTTTAATATCTGTAACTTGCTCAACTGAAGCACAAAAGTAGCAGAGCTGTAATGCAGCCATTCAGAGTGATAAAGGAAGATTTATTTTTCTTAAAGGGACAGTCTTTTGATTTTCATCTAGTCTCACTTGGGCCAGTTACCTTTTACTTCCATGTATTTTTTGCTTAGGGAGAAAGCCTCAGGTCTCCAGCTGAAAATATGGTATGCAGTTAGGCTTTGTGTTTGCAGTTTTCAACAACTTTGCTCATACGACTCTGCCACTAATACCTGAGGTATGAAAATGCCCTCTCTGAAATCTGTTATGAAAAAAAACAAACCTACAATCCCACCTGTTTTCATCTTTACAGAACAACAGTGGTAGAAAACTGACTCTAAGTTTTGATACATTTTCTTTATAAATAAGTCATATGCGAAGTACAGCACAGGTGGGGAAGATAAAAAACACCTTTTTCTCTTATAAACAACATGCTGCTAAAAGGAGTCCCTCAAAATGTGACTTGTATGCTATATAAATATGTATCTGGAAATACAAAGATACAAACATGGAGATAGTACCATATGTATAAAACTAGGTCTGCACTCTCCAGAAACAGGTGAATGTTTAGTTGCAATCAACAGCAAGGACAGATTAATGACATTAAAAATAATAGCTTTTATAATTGAACCAGCTGTAAGGCTACCAACAATCTTTAAGATAGTTTGATCTGTATAACTACTTACCATGAAATACAGAATACAGGAGGACACTCACAGTTAAAGAAGGAGCTCGTTGTTTAAGCCAAACAAGACTGCAGTAGGATTAGTCTGTTTATCTGCTCTTCTCTTTCTGATGTCCAAAGAAAACTGCCAGATGAATGTGGTTTTGAAGCTGCTTTTCTTTTTTAAAAGTTCATCTTTTAAAATAAATACTGCAGACAAACTGTCATGAATGAAGGCCTCATTTGGTCAGTTCCCCCTGCAGTGTTGTAAACAGTCATCTTTTAATAGGCTACTTTTATTTTTTTTGGGGGGGTGATGAAAGCAGAGAAAGAAGAAGAGGAACATGAATAGCTTTTCTCTAACAGATTTTGCAGATGTATTCTTCAGCAGAAGGAGAATGGATAAATGCCACTTATCTGATGCTGTTCCCTGAGAATTCCTGCCAAAGGTCTTAAAGAGAGTAGTTTTGAGCTTTTTCTTAGCATTCAGATGTGTACTTATGGATTGTGATATGGTGTTTTGTGGCACACACTCACCAAAAAACTTCACCTGAAGCTTTTAGGTCAAATCAAGTAATTCAGGGAAATAGCAGATCAAGAGCTATGCCATGCAAAACCACACTTGTGGTACAAGTAGCTGCAGCTTAAGAGAACTAAATTTTGCTGCTACTGTGCCTATTAAAACAAGAGTATTTAATAAAATTCCTTGTTCTTTTCTCGTATTGGGACCAGAAGGACCTAGTAATTGCTAGGGATGATAATAGCAATTGATAAGATGAGCTTGAGTGGTCATGAATAAACACTGAGCAATCTTCAGCTGAGGAATGGTTTAAAAGTCACACTGAAATCCTGGTAGAAATCCTGGTAAATCTATCTTGTTAAAAATCACAAGAGTCATGAGCATATAAGACTCTTGTTAAATGCTCCAAACACTGGGTCATGAGTTGCAGTGGTAATCCGCCCATTGGAAGAGCGATAAATGAGTGTAAAAGATATTTTCTATCTCAGATTTCTCTTAACCACTAGAGAAAGAATCTTCCCCAGCTTAACCTACTACTGCCTCACACTTTTTTTCTGCATTAAATTAAAAAAAAAATAATAATCTGAAGTCTATTCCATACTAATACACCATGGGTGTGGCATTTTGATTTTCAGCCAGTATGACTGGCTGGGAGCGACTGTTAAAGGAAAGGCGATGTGTTCCACCAAGCAGGTGGGTGGGGTGAGTGGGTACCTGACCCTGGTGCCATTTGCTACTGCTTTCAGCGAGACCTTGAATTGCAAGGAAGGCAATGGACAAGGAGGATCATCTTGCAGTACTTTCAAAGCTTCAAAAGCTACTGCTGACAGGTGTGCAGAATTTAGAGCAATGTATTACAGCACCTCATCCCTAATTTAGAGCTAAAGCATGTTTCCAAGAATGTGCTGACTGTTGCAGAAACCACCAGTACAACGCTGAGAAAGCTCCTCTCAGTGAAAGCAACGACGTTAGAGAACAGCTCCTGCAATGGGCTCAAAATCAGTGCTGGCTGCCTACCAAGGGGCAATTGTTTTTGGCAGCTCAGGAAAAGGAACAACAAAAGAAAATGTATTACCACAAGAAGGACTAACACTTGACTTTAGAAAGATATCCTGGTTTGTGGAAAACTAGTTAAATACAGTCACTGAATCCTTTTAAGTGTTTTGGTTTAGTAATTTATTTTATTTTACTCCCCACCCCGCCCTCCCTCCCCCAAATTACAGTAACAACATTTCAAATTGTAAAAACTTTATTTTTGCTAGTATAACATAATGTTAGTCAGACGTACTGTAGGTCATGCATCATTTTATGCTATTCATATTGTGTAAAAATATTTACAATATTCTCTGGAAGTGAAATGAAAAAAACATTACTTGAGCTTGGATTCTTACTAGTTTTATAACAAGTATTAATCACTTATACGACATAAGAAGTATCACTTGCTCTAAGATTGAAATAAAAGAAAACAATTAGAAGGGACCCTTTCAAAGGCACCTGTCCACTTCAGTCCCATCAGTTTACAATGGGAAGTCTGGCAGGTACAGAGTTCTTTAATAAACTGTGCTTTGAGAGTCTCTCCCTCACTCCTTTTCCAATACCAGGATAAAAGTGAAAGGGCAGATGGCTTCACTTGAGCATTTCAAACCCTTGGGACCTCAGAGATCTGAAACAACCTAGACTGGAGAGATTTCCATGGATGCCTTAGGTGATTACTTTACCCAGAGCAAGAAATTTCTTTACTACGTATGGTTGGGTTTTAATTTGGGTTGTTTTGTGGTTTGGTTCCTTTTTTTGGTTTGGTTTGGTTTGGTTTTTTGGTTGTGGTTTTTTTGTTGTTGTTGTTGTTGTTGTTGTTGTTGTTGTTGTTTTTTCCAGAGCTGTATGCTGTATTGCTGTACTGCATACTTGAATTTTTCTTGGGAGTCTAAAACAAAATTATTAGACATTTGCATGAAGCTGACAGGCACTGAGTTGCCTTTCTTTGGAAAGCTGAACTGCATCAAGCTACTTGTGTAGTCTGAAACCACATCTTCATTAAAAGTTATTAAATGTCTTTAAATGTTTAACAGCGCTGTCAAGCATTACATGTATAGGCTGTATGTAGATAAATACAGCTCTGTGCAGTTCTTTATGACAGTGATATTCCTTCTGACTGCTACCTCAAAGGAGCAGATTAGATAGTGTGGACATCTCACATCATAGAAGAATGATTGTGCTCTTGGGGCATCTCCTGCCAGGCATGTTTCCAGTCTTCTCTGATTGCCTAAAAGATTTTAATTTTTTTTTTTTTTTTAGGTATCAGTTTTAACTGATCAAGTTATACATGTTTTTCAGCCTTTCTGATGACCATTTTTTTTTATTTTGGCTATTAGCAAAAGTTATCGAAGATTTTTTTAAGATATAAGTTGACTGACATTATTTATCTCTGCTGCCTAGTCCTTGTTCATCAAGGTGATGTATGCAATGGTATTGTGAGACCTGTGTACTGTGCAAATCATGTACTATGCTTAAGAAACTACTTTTATTTTTACTCTTTCTTTTACTTTTCTTTTCTTTTCTTTTCTTTTCTTTTCTTTTCTTTTCTTTTCTTTTCTTTTCTTTTCTTTTCTTTTCTTTTCTTTTCTTTTCCTTTCCTTTCCTTTCCTTTCCTTTCCTTTCCTTTCCTTTCCTTTCCTTTCCTTTCCTTTCCTTTCCTTTCCTTTCCTTTCCTTTCCTTTCCTTTCCTTTCCTTTCCTTTCCTTTCCTTTCCTTTCCTTTCCTTTCCTTTCCTTTCCTTTCCTTTCCTTTCCTTTCCTTTCCTTTCCTTTCCTTTCCTTTCCTTTCCTTTCCTTTCCTTTCCTTTCCTTTCCTTTCCTTTCCTTTCCTTTCCTTTCCTTTCCTTTCCTTTCCTTTCCTTTCCTTTCCTTTCCTTTCCTTTCCTTTCCTTTCCTTTCCTTTCCTTTCCTTTCCTTTCCTTTCCTTTCCTTTCCTTTCCTTTCCTTTCCTTTCCTTTCCTTTCCTTTCCTTTCCTTTCCTTTCCTTTCCTTTCCTTTCCTTTCCTTTCCTTTCCTTTCCTTTCCTTTCCTTTCCTTTCCTTTCCTTTCCTTTCCTTTCCTTTCCTTTCCTTTCCTTTCCTTTCCTTCAGTTATCCCTTTGAATCTTTGGAAGCTTCCATGGCCTTTTCATTTAGCAGTACAATAATACAGATTACTCCTGGCTCCTTGATGAATTTTTTTTGATGCTTCAGAAAACCTGATAATCAAAGTGGTTCCATTAATTAAACAGAAGAATGAGTGCTGATGGTAGGTGGAGTTTGTAAGTACTAGTTCAGAAGAACTCTGATTGCATGTTTGAAATTTAGGTTAGTGTTTGCTGCAGCAGGTAAGCTGGAGCTGTATGAAGAAGAAAATGGGTCTTGGAGGGATTTCTGTTTGTCACTCTTATTCAAACTGGAGTTTCCAAATGAACTACAACCTGAACCCTCCAGTTGTATAAAAAGGTCCGTTACAGGATACATTTCTAGACCGGCTTAGATTTAATCTGATCTGATTTATATAATTTTTATTCAACAAATATTATTACTCTTCCTTTGTAACTCACCCTTGTTTTCATTGCTATAATTTGTATGAAAGCATGTAATTATAGTATTGTTGAATGGAAGTGTGTGTTTTTCTGTATTTCAACTGTGTGGAACATCTTCAGAATTCCTAGGACTTTTTCCTAGGTCTCTGGTTCAGCTTCCTGCTCAATTTGTTGCAAAATGAACGAGTGAGAGAAATATTTCAGAGAAGAATTGTGTGTTAGATGTCTAAGTCCTGTAATGTGCTGTCACTTTAAGAGCAGGTGAGCTTGATGTGGTTGCAGTTTTTAAAACAAAAGTACAGTCTTAATGAGAATTGTTAAGTATCAGGACTTCTATGTTATCTTGGAAAAAAAAATGAATTTTTGATATTATACCTGTTGTAATAGAAGAGGGTTCGAACTTTTTTTTTTTTTTTTTT
>NW_008615687.1:21197-25385 GCF_000691845.1 Merops nubicus | reverse complement strand
TGTTGTTTTTTTTTTTTTTTTTTTTTTTTTTTTTTTTTTTTTTTTTTTAATAAGAGTAATCTAAGGCTCAGCTTCAGGAAATCACGCAAGCATATATTTTGATCCTTTTATGTCTAGGGACAATCTGTATTTATATGGTAAGGAAGCTTTCATATGTTCTACAGAACCTGTCCTTTTATGTAGCACTCTATTTGCCTGACAATGATATTTGTTCCCTGTTAGTGTATTGCAGTGTTTGTATACCCTATGTAAATATTTGTGTAGCTCCTTTCTCTGAGTGGGAGAGCATGAGGTATAAACACCTCCTGAGACTGAAAAGAGAGATTTTACTTTACTCCTTTAGATTTGGAAACATATATTCATTTATAATATTCCACAATGTTAGCATTAAGAGAACATATATTCAGGATTTGATTAGTTTCCTGAAGGTCCTCCACTCCCAAGAGATCAGTGATCAAATTACTATTTATTGTTAACCTTCTTAGTATGATGATTTCTTCATCTTCATCAGCTCTGTTGAGTGCTCGCATGATATAGGTGGCTGAGGTGATTAAACTGTGTGGTCTTGAATGCTTATCATCGCTGTGATTGCAAAAGTCAAAAGCAAATGGATAAACAAAGGTGCTGAAACTTTGTCTGCTACTCATATGACATTCTGAGAATAAAATCAATTTTCTTCTGGTTTGATGAATTACTTCAAGTGCAGTTTTCAGAGTTCAAAAATCTTAATTTATCGAAATTGCAACCCTGTTCTTTTTCAGTTTGAGAAAGTGCTCATGAGTGTTAAAGCAAGAATGAAAAGTAGGGGCATGAAGCTGATGTCACTTTTGCCTGCCAGACCAAGAATTGGTTAAGACTGATTATACCCCTGTCTGATTCCCACAGATAATGCAGTGTTTCTGAATGAAAAGGGTGTGGGCTGGATCTTGAGAAAAGGCTTTTAAATATTTAGAGAAGTAAATGGACATTGTCATTATTAGTATAGTTTCAGATGGGCAGATTCTTTGAACAGTCTGGGTTTTCTTTTTCTTATTTAGCTTGTGTTCATACAACATGCACTCAAAATACTGGAAAAGCTTTTGGAAAATAGCTCCCCTTGTGGACACTGTATCCCTGCCTTGTGAAAATTGTAGTATTTCCATAATAAAGTAAGATAAATAAACATGCTATTCCAGAAGTGAATGGTAAGGGAGAAAGGGGCATGTTCTGCAGTAAATACTTCAGTGTTTTTCCCCAGACAGACGAGCCTCTAGTTTCCTCCAAGTGTAGATCAGTCTAAAGGATGCCAACATTTCTAAAGAATGATAAAGGCCAGCACTACCTTTGTTAATAGCTAACAATAGCTTGGGTATAGATAGTCAAATTAATAGACGTTTTGCACCATGCTTACCTACCTCTTTAGTGAGAGAATGACTAGGGACACAGGATTGGCTCTTACTGGTACTAGAAATGACCTCAAGTAGATTGCTCAGTTCACATTTGGCTAAAGGCCTGAGAACATATGTATGTCCCAATGAAGGTGAGAGGTGTTTCACATATCAAGAGAGACTAATCCTGCTACTGCTTAAATTCTCATGTTAAAAACAAAACAAAACAAAACAAAAAAAAAAAACCAACAAACCAAAGAAAAAACCCACCCAGTCCCATCCTCCTTTTTCTGTGTGGTCCATTTGCACTGCCAGCTTTCCAAGACAAGTATTTTCTTTCTGTAGAAATGCATCTCTGCCAGGTGAATTGGTTCATGCTATCAACTGTCATCACTGTCTCCCTAGCAGTCATGACTTTTCCCTGAAATTTCTTGGCACAGATGTTTGGGTGAGTTATTCTCTAACCTGTTTCAGCCAAATGACAGAAAGACCCACTGTAAAGCCTGGGTTTTACACCTAATTTGGGTAATTCAGGCTGTGATGATATGGCCATCCAGAGCAGCGGTGTCATCTGGCAGCAAGTAGTACTGAGAAGCAGGGATTTGTTGCATCTTCTGTTGGCACAGCCATGTGTTTTATGGGTCCAGAGCTCCCTTGCAGACAAGACAAACATAGTGTAGCTCTTTGTAGAGAGATCCTCAGATGGTACAGTTATAGAAAAGTCTGTCATGGTTTCTTTTCTAATGGCTGATTGATCGTTAGACAGATGAGCTAGTCTTTGTTTTGTCATATTTATTAAATCTTTACCTTTTTCCTACATTTGAAAGTTTTGTTTGTTTACAGTATACCTTATAATTGGACACATAAGATTTTGGCAGTTACATGTTTGTTATTTTTGAACATGTAGCCAGAGTATTTTGTATCTCAAAAATATACATATTCTCTACTACTTTAAAGCCATAAGAAGCTATTTGTCAGTCAATCAAAATAAAAATGTTAGGAAAGCTAGAGTTTTATTTTTGTCATTGAAGCTACTGATCCCTCTTCCAAGACAGTCATATTATGTTTTCAGTCTTACTGGCTTTCTATTCTACCATTTAAAAGTGTAATTCATACAGAAAAAATTTTTAAGAGTAGCATAAGGCTACATTATAAAGTTCTGAAAAGTCAGGAAAGCCAAATACAGCATGTAGCAGACCTCAACCCATACACAGACCTTACTGTGGTTACACCCAGATTTAGGATCTGCTTCTCATGTGAATCACCATTTGCATTCTTGTTGGTAAGCCTTTGAAATGGGACGTTAAACTGAATGATAGATTTCTAGGAGATGTGGGGCATTGATAGATTGCTCTTGGTTTCTTTCATTCATTCATTCCATCTGTTATGAGCCAAACCCTTCATCTTATTCTTCAGCTGAAGCTTTTTGCAGGTATTGGTTTGAAGATTGCTGATGTTTTTGGAGCTTATAATAGACAAGGTCCGTAACATTCTTGCTTCTCACTTACAAAGTTGCTATGTAAGATCTGAGTGTAGTCATCTGCTCTCAAGTTTTCTACCAGCCTTAGCATTCCAGATGGTGATCCTATACATAGGCCCGGTTGGCTATCACCACAGCCTTTTTGGTATTGCTAACTAAAAATCATCTTTAGGCAAGAGGTGTTGAAAACCTTTAATTATCTCTGTGCATTTTGCTCCATATTCTGTTTTAGTGTTGACAAGGCATTGCTGTTGCACGTTTTCAGTTTAGTGTTTGGTTTAGATCAGGCAGCTGCAGCAGATCTTTCTCACTTGTCTCAATGCGTTCTTTGCTGTTGCAGTTTGGTTTTGTGAAGATTTTTTTGACAGTTGATCTTGTTCTTAGCTTATTCTCATCTACACTTTTTGGCTTTCCTACAGTTACTACTTAGGTACCAACATATACGCACACCACTTTTCCTGTCTTTGGGGGGATAACTTTTTATTTTAATTCTTTAAAATGTGTACTACATTTTGCACCATCTTTCTTTTTGAAGTTTCCAAACCTTTACGCAATGTAGCATATGCAAATTTCAGATCCCTTTATCTATTCCTCTTCATCTGGTTGATTCCCATCTACTCTAGTCTGCAGTTTTCTCCATACCCCAGTGGGCTGATCATGGAGATGCAAACATGTACTCAAGTGTATGACCTTGCTTGTGTACCTCACACACACAGACCTGAGCGTGGATCTGCCCCAGTTCAAAATGTTGCAGTGGATCATTTTTAGTCATCTATAGGATCACATATGTATATATTTTCCAGACTAGAAATTAACTTGACAGGTATTAGTGCAAGTTACCTCAAATACTGTTTCAGACCCTTGGAATGAAACCTTTGTAATTCTCTTTAATGTTTTAATATCTTTGTTACTATGAACAGAATTAGTTATTCCAAGTAAAAACATGGAATTTTATTTTTCCCAGCAGCTGTACATAGAGCAGGATAAGAGTGGAAGGCAGAGGAAGAAAAAAATCTTGTTTAATATCTTCATCAATGGTCTGGATGATGGGACTGAGTGCACCCTCAGTATATTTGCAGGTAAGTGAGAGTATTGATCTGCTGGAGGGTAGGAAGGCTCTGCAGAGGGATCTGGACAGGCTGCAGCAATGGGCTGATGTCAGATGTATGAGGTTAAATGAGGCCAAGTGCCGGGTCCTGCACTTGGGTCACAGCAACCCCAGGCAACGCTCCAGGCTTGGGGAGGAGTAGCTGGAAAGCTGCCTGGTGGAGAAGGACCTGGGGGTGTTGGTGGGCAGCTGACTGAACATGAGCCAGCAGTGTGTCCAGGTGGCCAAGAAGG
>NW_008615687.1:13195-21147 GCF_000691845.1 Merops nubicus | reverse complement strand
GCTGACGCTGGGCTTGGCACGGGTGAGACCACACCTTGAGTACTGTGTCCAGTTTTGGGCACCACAGGATAAGAAAGACACTGAGGTGCTGGAGGGGGTCCAGAGAAGGCCAACGAGGCTGATGAAGGGTATGGAAAACATGCCTTATGAGAAGTGGCTGAGGGAACTGGGATTGTTTAGTCTGGAGAAGAGGAGGCTGAGGGGAGAGCTTATTGCTCTCTACAACTACCTGAAAGGAGGCTGTAGTGAGGTGGGGGTTGGTCTCTTCTCACAGGTTACTAGCGATGGGATGAGAGGAAATGGCACAAAGTTGTGCCAGGGGAGGTTTAGATTGGATATTAGGAACAAGTTATTTCCTGAAAGAGTGGTGAGGCATTGGAACAGACTGCCCGTGGAGGTGGTGGGGTCTCACGGAGGTTTTCTTTTTTTTTTTTTTTAGGACATTCTTAACCCATGTAAAAATATGATTAAAGAGTCATATTTCTTTTAAATGTGAGATGAGTTTTCATCCAGCAACTGGTGTTTAAGTATGGTGACCTAAAAATCAGATCAAAAGAAAACAAACCTCAAACTACCTGACTATCAAAGCAGTTTCTTTGGCAGAAAAGGTGAAAACATAGAGCAATTGATTGCATAACAGTTTGACATCTGAGTCTCCAATTCTTTTGCTATAGGTATAATTAATAGCATAGCAATGGTGGTTCCATCAGTGTGAGATTTCTCTTCCCCTTAACAGGTAGAAGAACATATTGTTAATTGTATGAGTCAGAACGCAGAGTTTGACTTTCCTAGGTCTTTCTGCGTGTGGATAGGGGGATCCTGTATACTTTCTGGCCAGAAAGTTGAAAGAAACTGAAAGTATTAATCTCAGCGTTAATAAATTTAATGTGGTATTTCCTCTTGATCTGGTGAAGTCAGGACTGAAACTCTGTGTTAGCAATAATCTGTGATATGTCAGTTTAGTGATGATAAAACAATCTTACTGTGCAGCTATAAGTACCTTCTAAAAGAGAAATAATATGACAAATATCAAAGGGTAAGATGACATTGGTAAACAACAATCAATTATTTTAAACAATTCTGTGAAAAACTGCAATACCTTATCAGTTTCAAAGATAAAATGTAAGACAATTAATTATTTCAAATCACCTTCATCTGAAATTGAATTTTGAGCAGTATGTTTCCTATTGAAAATTAATCTTTGTGGAAGCTCCTTTCATTTGGCAGTAGTGAGTTTATTTTGAACTGAGTTGGTAGGAGTACAAAGGTTAGCCATCAGCCCCCTGCTTCTCCTGGACAGTGCAGGTACATACTTTACATACATGCATACTGGTTTAAATCATATTCCCTGTACAGGACAGCTGTATTGCTAATGAAAGGTACAGTAGCCAGGTACAGTAAATAAGCCTGGAGGTTTGATTCTACAGCCCTTCTCCTGCATGTAGTACTGCAGCACAGAGTGTAAAACATTTGGAATTTTACGTCCTCAACACTATTCTGTTCCAGACACTGGCTTGCTTAATCAGACACGTGAAGCAGGAGAAAAAAAACAAGCAAATAAAACCCCAAAACTTACAAAAGAATTAAATAATATATTAGCACTTCTTTTCCCCAGAAGAATATCTGCTTTAATGTAAAGTCCATGCTGCTAAATTTCTAAAATATCTCTGGTTTTAATTCTAACAGCCTATGAAAAGCAAAATGAATGAGAGATTTATCTATACTTTATATGTTTGATTAAAATATAGAGTGCATTGTTTTTTTATTCATGGTCTTGGTGTTTCTATGCATCCGATAGTTCAGCATAACAGTTCATGGGATGACACTAATGCCATAAACTGGTAAACTGAACTATGACATGCAACTGCTGTCTTCTAATGCTGCTGCCATTTACTGCTACAGATCACAGGAGGTGGAAAAAAGGCTGGGGATTCTGGATAATGCATAAACCCCAGTGCCTGGCCTCTCAAAATGCTTTGAGACATATGGTGGAGATATTCATCACATCCTTAGTGGTCATCATCTGCAGAGCTAAAGTGCTTTGCTTTGGCAGTCTCCATGATGGAATTGTGCCTCCAGGGGCAACCAAGGTATGACCCTGAAAGCAAAAGGTGCCCCTGTTTGGTTGGCATCAGTGTAAATTGCATCACAGCTGCGAGTCATTGGACACACAGAGATTGGAATGGTAGCCTAGAGAAAAAAAGAAATTGGGATGGTAAGACATGGGCACAGAAAAAAACTGGTTTCCATAATGAGTAGCAAACCCTTTCCCAGTGGTGGGGGTTGATGAGCTCAGCTTAGCTCTGACCTAGTCATATGAATAGATGGAGAGTGATAATGGCACTATTTAGAAGATATTTATGCTAATGTTGCCTTCACAGTTAACAAGCTAAATCTGCCAACAACAAAGACTTTTAAATATTTACTACTTTGCTTCTAAGGCAATAATTTCTGACAAGCTAGGAAGTAGCATTAAAGGACTGTGGAAAATGGTTTATAATCCTCTTATATTTAACACTCGTATTTCTGGGGTCAAAGATGATGTCATTTTTCAGCGGATGCCAGCAGCCATATGCTCTGAAATTACAAATAGTGCTAATGGAAAACTTCATTCGTCAAAAAAAAAAAGATATTTTTGCGAGTGACTTCTCTATGTGATCTTCCAGAATACCATTGTGTCCCTCACAGAATAAATACTAAATGTTAATCCTTTTAGCCTTGTTAATCATTGCAGAGCTTCATAGTGGTGCCATTACTGTCCTCATTTAGTGTTTTTTTTTCCCAAGCAGCATGACAAGGTGCTTTTGAAGGATGCATAGGCCAAATATTTTATCTATGTCAAAGTTGTTTTCTTTACAATCATTAATTTCCACTGTTAAAAAGTAACGATGGCAATATGAAAAGTATCTGAGTGTAAAATATTGGTAAGATATTCCTGTTTCTTGCAGAAAATATATCAGGCTATGAGTTACTGAAGCAGACAAACATAATGTCACTTGCAAAATATCCATTCAACATAATGCACTTAAGCACGGCACTGTGGTCAGTGCTTAAATTTAAACATAATCTAGTGATTTTTGGATCTGGTCCATGATACACACCCATGAGTTTGTTTATTTAATGAATGGGTTTTAATGCATGTTTTTCTTTTCTGTAGCTCACCAAGCCTCATTCATTTTGATTCCCTCTGTTAAACATTTGTCCTTTTCCAATGTACTCTGTTTCAGGAAGGCCAGGGCCTTTTCTCATATTGTGACTATTCAATGTGAGAAATTGGTTTCCATCAAAATTTTTGAGAGCTTGCAATGTTAGCTACCATATTTGCAGTCTTACTATCTTAACTCACATCCAGTAAAAGCTGGCTTTATAGGTAAATTTGGTATAAAACGAAGGTGGTCCTGAAGCAGATTAATCATAATTATAAACATCATGGCTGTTTGCACTACTTCATACAGAGTAGGTGAACTACTGAAAGGTAAAGAGTAATTTGGTTTGGAATTAATAATCCTAATTTTAAACAGGAAAAAAAATACATCAGTGTATATCATTTTTTATCAGGGTATTAATGCTATATCTGTTGCTGGAATATGTATTTCACCACTATGACAATATCTATACAGAAGTTCTCATTATAGATGAATCCATAGAGGCTATCCTAAAATTGGTGAGCAGCAGACTTCATAGGCACAGACGACCCAGTTCCCTTTCTAGTCTTGTGCACTGAGGGAAAGGCAGGTGGTTGGGGTGGGGGCACCACTGGCTGTGTGGGTTGTGAAATCTGGGCAGTCTTGCAGTATGTGACCATTATAAACAGGACGTGGCATACATCAGCCTGGTGCTGACCTTCTTTCCAGCTCTTCCTGACCAGTGTGTGCAGTTGTGAAGAGGAGGAGAGGGCAGCTGTGGTGCCATTGTACAAAGGCAGGTGCAAGCTGGAGGAAACTGGTAAAGAAAGAAGCCAAATGTGCCTCGGAGGTGTGTAGTCGACGGCGCTGCCAATGCCCACCAGCTGAGGATACAGCTGTGTGCCTGGAGCAGTATGTTCTGCAGCTTTTCTCTTCTGGGTGCTTATCCCACTGCTGTTCATACAACCCCAAAAGCCTCTTGAACAGAGGAAACATTGTCCACTTCCCATATGGGTTCTAAAAGGTTGGGTTTCTCCTTTTTTTTTTTTTTTTTTAATTTTATTTTTGTGTGTGTGTATTCAGGGTTTTTATTCTTTTTAAAATTGCATTATTATTTCACATCAAATAAAAAAAATTATCTTGGTTTTAATCCAGATTTGTGTGTGTAAACTGCTTTTATATGCCTCCTAGCCTTTCATTAACATTTCTACATGTTTGTGAGAAAGTTATTTTATTTTCAAGTTTTCACATAATCTCTGACAGACTGTAAAAAAATGGAAACATCAAGAAAAATATGGCTTGTGTAGTTCTGCTGTAAATGCTAGTGTTACACAGGGAAAGCATCATAGTCATCTGTTAAACTTAAAAAATACACAGAGGTATAATTATTTCTCACAAAATAAAATATAAACTGTATTTCCAGAAAAACAAATATGGAGTCTAGCTTTCCTGACAGTAACACTATAAAAATAACTTCCTTTTTATTAATAGATATAACAAAAAAAATGCTCTTTATTTTTAGGAAGTAGACGTTCATTAATGTAAAGAAACAAACCTGAAGCATCAATATGTCTGTGTGTGATGTATGTCTACATATAAAGATTATTTTTACACCATATCTGTGTAAAATAAAGGAAAACATATTAACAGTAGTGAAAATGATGCATTATCTGTTGTATCATTAGAGTTTTCTGGACTGAATTCTTATAGTCTGAGTTCCATTTGAAACACACTTCTTACAATCAATTCATAAACTTCTCAAAACAGTATTCAGAAATGCTTACAAACAGGTAATCACTTAACTGAATCACTGTCTAATACTTTTCTACAGTTTCTATTTCTACAGTTAGTGTATTGCCACACTTATTCAAAATCAGTATTACTGTTAAGTGCCATCCAATATATGTTGGAAAAAAATTCTTATTATTAGTATTTTTGATTAAATTCTAATTGCCACAGACTGTAAAATGTACTCCAGCACAGCATTTTAATACCAATATAGTCAAGGTGTCTCTCACTCTTGCCTTTTTATTTATCACTTCTTTCAAATATGTGTTGAAAAATAAGAGATGTGTCATGCAGATCAAAGCTTAACGTATGTCTTTGGATCTAGGACCATCATAAAATCCAAATATGACGTTTTATATAATCTCAAATTAATTCAGCAGTTTGGCGAACTGTCCTGGTTGGAGTCAGAATAGAACAAACAGTTCAGTGATTTTACTTTTCAGCTCCATCTCTTCTAGATACCTGCACTGTCTGAAGTTAGCAGCATATTTTCACAGACAGTTTCTGCTTCTAGCAGTGATAACGCTCCATGTTTAGAGTTTAACAATGATTAGTGTGCAGACCAAGGTCACTGCTAAACCCTGTGTACCACAATGTGAAGAAGGGGTGAAGAAAGTAAAAGGCCACAGCTGTGAGGAGAAGACAGAACATGTGACTCTAAATTGACCAACAAGGTATTCCATCCCATATATTTCATATTCAGTACAAAGCTGAGGGATCACGAGGATCAAGCTATCTTCTCTAATGGCCAGAATCTGAGGAGGACTCTGTCTGTTCTGCCTTCAATCCCAATCCATGCGTTCCTGAATCCAGTTCCAGAAACCAGCTCCTGCATCCCTTATTCCCTTTCTCTTCCCATTTGTGCGCGTAGAAGCAATGACAGAGATCCATAAGTTTTTCTCCCTTGTTCTGTGTCTCTTCTTGTTTGGGAGCAGAGGAGGTTTAACAGAAAGTATCTGTTACAGGTCTAGGAGCAGTCCTGACACTAAACCATGACATGAACAAATATCATCGTGTAATTTAAAATAATTTTACACTCTGAATTGTGTAAAAATTCCACTGCATTGATGCATGGTGTAAATAAACAGCACCTTACTGTAATTCTTGTTTCATTGTTACTAAATACAACATGAATTTGTGCTTTTCTGAATTGTGTTGGGAGCCCTTTTAATGAAACATGACATGGCTCTCACTGCAGTAATCTTTCTCACTGAATCACGGAGAACTCTTTTTACCTTTGTGTCCTTGGAAGTTGAGTTTTCTGAGTCACTGGAAGACAATTAACTGTGTTGGTTGCCTGCATGATGGGAGTGGGTCTTCACAGGCTGGGATCTGAAGGACCAATGTTTTTAGCTTACTTGTCATAGCAGAATCTGGTTCTTCAGACTAAATAATTTTTGAAAATGATTAATTCTTTGACCTGATGGTAAACATTATGGCAGAATATTACAATTTATGTCTGAAACTGTAAAGCCTTGAAGAAAGGACTGATGGGTGTATAACCTTGTTATGTGAATTTAACTATACAGGGATTTTGGCTAAAATAAATGATTTGCAATCTGGAAGCTGAAATTTGGTCAGAGTTCTTTTCCTTTCAGGATATACTAAGTCTTCAGTGAAATCATTAAATGAGATACAATAACTGGGGAAAGAGATACAGAATTATATATATCATTTAAACTCCAGTATTGAAGATCCAACTTCTTTAAAAAAAAACAAAACCAAACACAGTAAAACAAACCAAAATTTATGTCTTACAAATTTGTCTCAGGAATGCATTGTAAGAATATGGTGCAAATCAAAATGAAAGCTAAAGATGTACCAGTTTTCAGAAATGAGATAAGAAGAGAGAAGAAAATTACGGAGAAGAAAAGTGTGACAATATTTTAAAATTTCTTTTTGCTTTTAGTATAAATGGAAACATTTTTCCTTTTATGCATCAAGACTGACTAAATATTAGGGAAATAATCTAGACATGGGTTTTGTGTTTCAGGAGAGTGATTTGCTAAATGTGTGTTTCTTCATTGATTTGTAATCTATGAAGTGGCATTTCTTAAGATTTGTTATTGTCAAAGGTGCATCTACATTAAATTCCTTCAGCTGGGTAGAAATACCATTCTTTTGCTAAAATAATCCCCTTGTGGACAAGTTTATTTCAATACCAGTGCCTTAGATAGACTTCAGAGTAAATCTGATCCCTACAGATTTTTTATTTTTTTTTAATTTTAACTATATTTTCTTTTATTGAAATCCCTAAATTGTCTATTTGTACAACTAAGGCCATCATTAAGCAATAAGATTATGCTGCACTGAGGAAGGTAATCTTGTCTGGAGTCAGGTGTCCTGTTGCAGAGAGGAGTCACCTTAAATTCTTACAAACTATCAATAAATTTATTCATTCCCAGCATACCTCAGTCTCAAATGCATAGCAGATATGTAAGTAATGGGACTGAAGTGCACGTTTCTGAATTCAAAAAATGAAAAAATAAATCTTAGAAGTGGTAATCTGTGCCATGGATTTAGCTTTAACTACAGAATACAGAATATCCACTCTTGCCCTTCCAAGAGATTTACAGTTATTTTTGTGTGTGTGTTTCGCACTCAAGAATGGTATGTTTATTGTCACAAAACCTTTTTCATTTTTTTTTAGATTCATAGGACTCTGAACTCAGTGTATCTCTTCAGTAGAAAAAACAAGTTTCAGAAAAAACTTGAAAAAGGTGGTTTTTGACTGTATGAAAAACTTAGTCTGTAAACCAAACACTGAAAAACAACACAATTACATGAAACACAAACTTGTTATAGTTCAAAGGATAAGAGTAAAGGTTCTGTAACAACAAAGGAGGGATGACTTTTAAAAATTATGTCAGTTTTTTTAGGTCAAGGTGACATCAAAGCTGTCACAGAAGCTCAAGTTATGGTCTGTGAGTCATGTTCACTCTTCTGTTTATAGTAGTTTTCTGGCTGGACTTATGCTCCTCAGTAACTGTAATAGAAAATAAATTAAACATACCTATGAACTATGAATAATTTCTTTTC
>NW_008615687.1:0-13164 GCF_000691845.1 Merops nubicus | reverse complement strand
TCTTTCCCTTCTGATCTGTTAGATAGTTAAGCTTCTTAAAATATCTTCAAAATATATCTGACAAACTGATGTCAACAACTTGCATTTTATTAACGATACAAATATACACGAGAGTTTTTAAAATGATAGGGTTTTATTTCTGTTCAATTACTGTCAAAAACTGAGTTAAAAATATGTTGCAGAATCTCACCAAGATTATAGAAAAGTCTTTCAAAATTAAGGAAAATGTTCTATTTTTTGTGTATTGTCCAAGATGCAATTCTCAGTTATACTTTCAATATTTTCAGTGTTGTGAGGTCTTAATTTTTAATGGGCAAATAAAAGTAAAAACTTCTAAATGAGAAAATCAACCGATGCAACAGGTGAATTATGAGATCCATGTTATAACACTGAAGAATCAAAATGCATTTGAAGATAATGTTGACACATGTTGACACATGTTTTCTGAAAAGTAAGCAAGTTAAACTCTTCACTGACCTTTAGAGGGTAGATGGTGGTTCTACATTTTCCACACAGTCAAACACATGAATAAAACAATCAGGGCTGAAAAACTATTTCTATGCAGGCAGCAAAACAATAGTGCAATTAATCAATGAAATTGACTTTCATGATTTACTTTAATTTATTGCCTCACCATGAATAGAACTTTTTGGCCTGGCTTGCTGAAGTTACTGCTTATGTAGGTTTCGTGACCAGTTTTGGCTTAGCTCAAATTCTGAGTTTTTCTTCATAATGAAAAGATCACTTCTGTCTACATGAAGCATGAGTGAGAACTTCTCATCTGTCATTTGTTGTGTAATACAGTTGGCGGTCTGTAAGTTTTATGTGTAGAAAGAGCTGAGAAATGCTAATGGATAGGGATCAGCCCTGGTCCCTATATTTTCCACTTGTTTTACCAGCCACATTTCTGGAAAAAAACCAGCAAATTTGCTGTGCCCCAAGGCAGTCTCACACAGAGAATGAGGTACCATCCATCAGGGAGCAAATAAGAAGTGGAGAGAAAAGCCTCCTACTAAAAAACATCCCAGTGAAAAACTGATGGCAGAGAGAGGTAGATTCTCATCTTTTGGGCCCTTCTGGACCACTAACAAAAACTCATGCCACTGCAAGCAAACTTCCCTCCAGGAATTTTGTGGTAGGATCACTTGGGAGATCTCCAGTGGGTGGTGGAATGAAAGAGACTGTTCCTGCTTCATGGGGCAGGAGATCATGTAGTCATGGAGAGGCTGGAAAGCAACCTGCTTTATATTCCCTGGTATCATTCAGTCTATTTCACTTTATCTACTGGAAATGCCTTTTCCCAAATCTATTACCACAAGGTTGTTGCTGTGGTTTGGGGTTGGTGGTTTGGTGGTTTTTTTTTGGTTTGGATTTTTGTTTGTTTGTTCGGGTTTTTTTGGGTTTTTTTGTATGTTTGTTTTGTTAAATAGGTGACCTAGCCCTGGATTACTGCTAGAACTGTGATATAACATCCATTTTGAGAAGCCATTTTGTGTGCTGTTTTAAATAGCTGACTTAGAATGAAAGATGTGTGAATGACATATTCTCTGTGACAGGAGTGGTGAATCAAAACCATAAGTAGCACTGAAATGAAATAAGTAATGGACTTCAAATCAGAGGGGGCATAATTCGGAAGCTTCATGACCCAAAAATTGGTGCAAACATTTTATTTGATTTATGGAGAAATAGGTTTGCTTTTTCACATATTGCATATTGAATGTCAGATATGCTAGTGCTGAGTTTTATCTGCTCTCCTATTAATGGGAAACTGCTATATCTGTATGATGTAAGCACAAAATCATAAGTCACCTTAGCTGCTTTTACATGTGAAACATTTGAGAAGCTTGACATAAGCCATAAATGCTGTGATTTTCATGTTTGTCCTTCATACTGTGAGAAAACTTATTATTTTGTTTAAGACTTCATTTTGTGTACTGTAGATGCAAATAATTTATATTTCTCTACTCAAAAAAACCACTTGGTATGGTGAAAACAGGCCGTTCCATGTTCTGATAATGTGCCTTTGTTTCTGTGGGAGCATTTTTTGGTTTGAAGGGGATCAAAACCCTTCATCAGTTTGGCACAAAGAGGTAATAATTAGGATACAAGTGCCTAGCAGAGAAGGTCCTGTATAAGGAAATTTTTGTTTGATGCCTTGGATTCTGACCCTCATTTCTGCAAATGAGTACTGCATGAGGAATGGCAAAACTTCACTCTTAAGCACTTGCAGTTTAGAAAATACGAAGTTCTTTATTCTCAACAGCACAGTTTAGTGGGGTCTGACAGCAGAGTGAAATGTGAAAGGAGGTGCAGAAAAGTGCAAGAGAGACATTTCTCATAGTCACAGGGCTGGAACTGGTCCACCTTTCTCTACTGCTGGCTATGCCAGCTACTACAGACAACTTACTTCAGTATGGATACCTTTCGAAATGTTGCCCATATGTCTTGACACTGCAAGACATTAAGCATCTCCTGTCACTCAGGATAGTCTGTCAGTTGGTACTAGTGTAGACAGTCAGTACAAACCTTCTCACAGTGACAGTCTCTCTTTTGCAGGCTGCATGCTTTTGGAAGAACCATGAATGATATTCTACTATATTCAAAGTAAGTAAATCCTTCTTCAAAAAGACTTATCATATTTAATGTAAAGTTTTTTAATAATCCTGTATTTTGTTAACAGCCCTTAAGTGGGAGAGGAGGAGAGTAAGGAATGAATAAATAATTAAGTTATGCTACTCCTCAGAACAGGTATCTTCATTTATATTGGATCAAAGGCGAATGCCCTGATAGTGGTATAGCCTTGAAGACTTAAAAAGCTAACATTCTTGCATTTATCAGAATAAATTAAGTCCTGCCAGTCTGACAGAAGCAGATATTTCCAGTCTCTTGGGTCAGTAGCCCACAGAGTCAGGTATCTTTAGCTGAATGTTGTACAAACCTCAGAATATTTGTGTTGCAGGCTATAAAGTACAAGGTGAAGTTCTTTTTGGCAGAGACTCTCATTTAACCTATCTTTGCCTGATATCTAGGATATTTGTGTCTCAACCTAGTCAAGTCCTTTGGATGCGGAAGTATAAATTATTAAAAATGTGACAGTTTCAGAAACATCTTGAAAGTCTGTTCCCTTTAGTAAAATGGAGTTTGAGTATACAATAAACAGTTGCAACAGCTGGGATTTTTGTTAGGTGGTTCTTTTGTGTGAAAATATGTCCATACTAAATCTAAAATAAGTTTTGCCTAAATTTTGCTTTAAAATATTGCTGAGGAAATATGTAAACCAAGCTTTCCATCCTAGTTACTTCATTTGACTTGTTCACCACAGAAAGTACAATCTGGAATAGCCTTCACTGGACTTCACAACTGGACTAATGGTACAAAAGTGGGTTTGGTTGTATGCTGGAATATGATGAATTTCAGAGTGAAGTTATATATCAAGCTCTTTCTTGCCAAAAAATATGGATCTGTTCCTGATCTTTAAAATGGTGTAATATCCCTGAGTCACATCTTTGTACGTAAGAAAGAAATTGTACTACCAAGCTATCTCAGGCCATAGAGACAATTTAACACTTTTAATTTTTAAATGAAATAGATGCTAAAAGGGAACATTACACCATTTATAGTACTTTCAACCACTTTTGGGTAACAAAGTGTCTATGGATATGTTTGGATATATTTCAGTCTAAGAACTTCATTTTGTATCGTTAACCGTGGAGGAACCTAATTCTAAAATATCCAGACCATTAGTTAAATCTTTCCATAGCATGGAAATTGTCCCGTAATTTCCTATACAGTGGTGGGTTTTTTTGTTTGTTTTTGTTTTGTTTTGTTTTGTCTTGTTTTGTTTTTGGCAGTTTTTTTCCCCTCTCTTCCCCCAAAAGAAAGGTCATCTAAACATTGGTAAGAGGTAATGGATTCCTGTTGACCTGCAGAGAATTAGAGGACTGCTTGATATGAGTGGTAGAATTCATAAAACACCTTCTCTTTATGGCTCAAATACAAATGGACAACTAAACAAGTAGAATGTGTGAATGTACTAGTCAAAGGGGTCCTGAACTGAGCGCTGAATGAAAACCTTAAAAAAAGGCTACAGAGGGCAGAATAGCGCCTTGTTCATTGACTAGTTAAATTTCATTTGTGCTTTTAAGGGACACTTCAGGGCAAGGTCAAGAGCAACACAATAGACTATTGTTACATGTGAAATTGAGCCTAGTTTATTAGGAACAGGTTATAGAGTGTTCACAGATAAGAAACATGAAGACAGGCATATACTTTTGCAAGAGGAAGTATATGAATAAAAATTCAATTTCATGTTCTCAGGAGACCAAAAAAATGTCATCGTAGAGGAACTAAAAGGAAAATGTTCCAACTCATGTAAAAGAAAAAATTAAATGTCTTAAAACTGATGTAAGTCAAATTGTTACCTTAGAAATAGAAAATCAAAGCTGTTGAATATTGCTTAATAATGAAGGAGCAGTAACTTTTCCCCTAGCACAGAGGTAAAGGAACAGAGAAATCTAATTGATTGTAAGACTTGATTAGACTGTGATCTTATTTTTCAAGTACTGTGAAAGATTGTTGTGTAAACAGTTGCCTTATTTTTGACAATCAGTTTCTGTGGTCAGTTTATTATGATTAATAAGTGTTTGAAAGGAAGTTCCAATAAATAATTTTCAGTGCTTTCAGAATGTGGACATCTTGTGCTGCTAGATATTTGCAGTGTCAATTACTCTGAATAAAGAAATGACAATGATTTCTTGGTATTTTGTACAACGCTCTTGTATACTGTCATGATTTCAGTTGAAATGCCTAACCTTTTTTCTTCTGCTCAAACACTTCACTGTCCCTGTGGATTTCAGAGCATTTAACAGAACTCTAAAGTACAGGGCATGATGAGAGGGAAACTGGATAGGTTAACACTATCAGTTATTTGTGAAATTTGTAAAATCAATTGCAAGTCTTCCTAGTGCTTGCTTATCTGCATTTAAATAAAAAGTTGAGCACATTTCCTCATGCAGTAGTTAAAATACCACTCTGCATAGTCTTCACCTTCATCTTCATGACTAGTGAAGCATGCTGTAGAGAAAGTCAACAAGTTTTCTACCCTTGTCAGGCTAAGACCCCAAAAGCACAGATGAATTAATATCTTCTTCATTTAAGTGAAGCTTATCTGTGTTTATAAATGTATTATTTTATCTTTTAAAAATATCCCTGTAGGTTGAAATCTTGCAAGTTAACCAAGTGTCCTTGGTCTGCAGCACCCACACAGAAGAAATATGTTTTGGGTTGCAGTTCTTGAGCATTGAGAGCATGGACTGAAGCATGAATCCTTTTTCCACTCACAATACTGGCAGTAAAACAACAGGTGTAAGTAAATTATTGTGAATTTGTGAAACAGCTTATAGACAGAGAAAATCCTTGGCTCTAATTCAGCAATACCAGAATATGTATTTAAGTTTAAAAGTGAACAGTCCACTGAGAATGGCATCATCATATTGAAACACAGTTTTAAAAATGTTTACATCTATACAATTTCAGCTCTGGTGTTTAAGCAGGGGATTCTCACCCCAACCAGACCCCTTGTAGTTTGCCAGTACTCCTTTGATGGGTGGTACCAGTTATTCTGATCAGTCAGTGCTAATTTCCAGCAAAGGATGGCAAAATACAGCTAAAGGTGAGCTGTGAGAAAAGTGTAGGGACTGCCTCTGCAGCGTAGCTGTTTGCAGAGTACATATTAAGTCTACGTCTAGATGTGACTGGACCCTTCGTTCTGAACTGCAAAATGAAAGTGACCTAGAGATTAAGTGACTTTACTCTCCACAGAAGAGTCTTGGCAGGAAAAAGTGCCTCCTAGGGAAGCCTTCTACACTATCAATCTGTCATTGGCATGAGGAGTAGTAAAAATCAGCTTATTCTACGTCCTCTTACATGAAATTCCCAGGTTATTGTTTCCAGTCATGTACCAAACCAAAATAAGTTCCCCCTAGTTTAAATGTGTGCTTATAAAAAGACAGATCTGGATTATTAAATGTGGCATCATTAAAATCTCTCTGGATGGGTAATTAACAGCATGAAGTAAATTAAACAGAGACACGCTGTATCTAATTTCAGTTACTGTACACTAGTTTCTTAGTGCATACCTCTAGAAACTGGCATGATTGAATGTAGAAATAATTTCTCTTAATAAGAAAAATTAGTGGCAATGTCACAGAAGCTTATTGCAAACTCATTGCATGAAATGACTGGAGATGTTTGACACATTAGCATGATTTTTGATACCTGTATTACATTTTATAACCAGAATGTATCTATACTTTGAAGTGAAAAGCTTATTGCTCTTCTTTTTCTGAACTGTTACTCTATAAAAGACAATATCTTATAAAGCATTTTCATTACATGATATACGTTTTTTTTTACTGTGTGACAGCATCAGCAGGAGGCTGCGATATAAGCTTTTGGGATGTGTGTTACAGGTGTGTAAATAACTGAAACACTGTTGTAGAGAATGACTATTAACCATGGGCCAAGTGCAGGGCATGTAGTTCAGCAGTGTGTGGATGTAAATTGGTGTCTCTCTCAGCCAAACATGACACAAATTTCTGCAGGGAGAAGACATATTTTCTCTAGAATCCATGTTGTTTCTGCTTCTGTGGGTGACTGGGAAAGGCAAGCCACTTTGGATTCTTTCCCCACAGTGTAGTCAGAGGAGTCTTTGTTTACTTGTACCAGCACACAGTCTTGTAGCAATAGTTGTGTTTCTGTTGACAACTTCTCTACAGCAACAGCAAAACAGGACAGGCAAGTATAATTGCCCAAGACACAGTTTTTGCTCTTGGGGTCCTCTGATAGAATCCCTAAGCAGATAAGACATGTAAGTTCCTTTTTCTGTTGTTGCCTTACTTGGCAAAGAATTGTTTTATAGGCAGATAATTACTATGTGTTAACTGATTTGTGCCAAAAATTAAGTATAAACAGAGAACTTTCAGAGAAAACATAAGGTAAACCAGACGGGGTCAGCTGCAGGGGTAGGGTGCAGATCTGGCCTTAACTGGGTGCTTCACACGAAAGAGTGAACATGCTTTTTCTGGTATTGAGATACCTGAGTGAGATAAGTTTGTTTGTTTGTTTTTTTTCACCTAGTTACAAAACTGTAGCTTTGAGTCCGTCCAGAGAAAGCCTTTACAAATTTCATGTCAGAGGAATTTACTGGTTAAAAAATTTGCTACAAAATGATTTTTAAGCAAATAGAAGAAGGGTTCATCAAAACCAAGGAACACTGAAAAAATTCCCAGTCCTGAGAGTTCTTGCTAGAAACCTATGGTTAAGTGTTCCTTCCTGTACTTGAAGACCATGACATGTCTCCGTCCTGTTAACTAGGGTATATCAGACTCCAAGTATTCTAAGTGAGCAGGTCTTGTCTATTTCAAATTTAATCATTATTATTAGAACTTATAATTTAGGAAAAAGATTTGAATGATGAATTAATCTAACTATAACTTGGGGTGACAATCAAAAGCTCTCACTGAAATGTAACAGAAACAGCAACCATTTGACTCTAGCAGTACTGTTCTCTTGAGAACTTGACGTGATTATTTTGTCCATATGCAGTTCATTTACCTCTGTCATTTAATATTATTGCTTATTTTAAAAATTAGAATACTGTCAACAAACATCTTTTGTCAACTGGAACCCCATTCTGTTAGTCCATGTATAAAAGCATGAGAAGTCATAAAATTTTGTCATGTGTATAAGAAAATTTACTTTTCTCAGTCATTTCTTCTAGTGGAACACCCTACGAAAGTACTGTGTAGAGCCTAGGTATGCATAGAAAGCTGATGTGCTTGTATGCAACACTGAAAGTCTTGGAGCACTGCTCCTAGGTTTTATATGACTGCAAAAATTCTTGTTTTCACCTTCTCTCACCTTGCACTAGGCATCCAGAGCTTCAGAGGAATAGTGGCTACAAAGAAGAAAGCAAATTTAGCCTTTAATTTTCTTCTTAAAATATTGTAGATCAAGACTCAACTCCTTCCCCTGTCCGCATGTGTTTTGCCCCCTCCCCCCCACCTTTCAGCTCAAGTAGGCAATACATCAAAATAAGTTTATATCTACCTTTTTCCTTAAGCAGAACAGTCAGCCTGGTCTTGAGGTCTTAAAACTTCATATCTGGGCCCACTCTTTTCCTCTTTTCAGAAGACAGGAAGCTGTTACAAAGCCTGTTTTGCATAGACCTGCTTTCACAGGCTAACTGCAACACCTTAGGAGCAGAGAAAGAGATGTCTCTCTAAAAATCATCAGGCAAAAGAATTATTTAATAAGGTTATTATTTAACATCTAGCTCAGTCAACACTATATAGCAAAATTCTACCATGTGTTCTTTGATGCAGGAGACTTCCAAAATCGCTTGGTTAACCAAATTATGTGTCATTTCCAGCTTCCAGCTACTCAATAATTGGCTACAGGGCTTGAGGACAAAATTGGGAAGAACTTTGCAACAAAATGAAATTAAAATTCCAAAACACTCTGTCTGTTACTGCTAGGATCACAGGGGAAAGATAAGAGACCAGCACAAGGAACTGCATGACATCTTTTTTAATTAAAAGGCATTTGTAAAATCAGTTGTAAGGACTTAGGCCAACATGAGCAACAGGCAGAAAACATGAGGCAAAACCAGGCATCTCTGCTCAAAAATGACAGAAACATGTTTTGTTGTAATGTGAAAGAAAATAGATGTGGACATGATTCTGCTCTCAGTCACACAAGGAGTAGAATGCACATGTATCTTAATTAACTACACAAGATTGTAAAGACAATCATAATCAGAATCTATAAATCCACTAGACAGGCTGGGCCAAGCAACTGAAGCACTAGGAACCACTCGTCTGTATGCAGAAAAGGACTTAAAGAGGTAAAGATATTCACAGCTGTCAACTAATGGGTGTCAATGGCCATTGTAACAGTGAGAGGTGGTGATCCGGGAGTATTCGTCTATGAAAAGCAGCTCACGTCTGCTTTTCCTGATTATATAAAGTCCTGAGCTCCATTTCATCTGTCACATTCTACAAACTTGTGCAATTTATTTCTGCCTGTTAAAATTTCATTTATTCATTTATTTATTTACTAACTGGCTTTACCTTTCAAGATTATGTGTATTATTCCTCTTCCTAACTTGAAAGTTGGGAACATTCCTTCTTTATCAAACTCCAATATTTTCTCACAACTCATCTTAATATATTTTACTTTGTTAACAAGCAACAAGAAAGCCAAATGAGAAGATGCTTTAGGTTTCTTCTTGGTTGTGCCACAAATATTATATATGTTTACCACAGTTTCTAGAAGTTGCTGAGATGTCTTAAAGGCACTGTTATCTGATAAATTATCTCCTTGGTAGCCTTCAGCTAAAAAAAAAAAATAAAAAAAGCTAGTATTTGCTTGGAAAGATAGAAACTGATTGTAAATGGCTTTGGTTTAGTTCTGGTCTGGTTGCAAGGACTACAGGATGTAGTTGACCTGTGCTTTTCTGCAACATATTTTCTCATGGAGTCTCACTTCAGGTTGATTTGGTTCATGTGCTCAAAGACAACTTCATCATGAAAGCCAGAGTGCAGGAGGTGGGGGTCACTTCAGGGAACACATTCGTCACCTAGCTAAAACTTTAATCAAGATTGATTCAGATTTTTCAATTATTACTTTCAATGATTGCAAAAGCCAAATATTCTTGTGAGATTCCTGATTAACATTCATATTTATAAAACCAATGTTTATTTACATACCTGGATTTTTTTCAGACTGCTCTTTGTCAAACTGCATTTTGATCCTTATTCAGAAATAGTTTAAGCTTAACTACACTGCTAGCAACAAATACTAGAATAAAATTATTTTTTCTTTTACTCTATTTGCAGATTTTATTTTACTAAATGAAGCCACTTGTCTATTCACATCAAGCTGTTATTTGTGATAGAAATTAATTAAAAAAAGTATTTAATCTAAAAGCCTGATATTTTGATTTGGAAATGTTGTCAGGGTATCCTGCAGGAGCTGTATTTTGATCCATGCTAGCCTATAGGTTCTGTTGGTGGCTCAGTTTCCCTGTTTAGATCACATTTCCCTTGAAGTGTCTAGCTTTACTTCCAAGATCCTCAGGTAAGTCTTTATCCCATAAAGTGGTCAATAAAGAAGGTTTAGGATATTAAAGCTGCAGTATTTGAAGACTGCATCTGGATTTCCAGATTTTAATTTCCAGTTTAAGTATTTTGGGATTGCAGTCTTTTCTCCTTGTTTATGTCTCCTGACCCTATTACTTTGTAATTTCCATGACAAGTGGATTTATTGGTTGAAAATCTTTTTTTAGTACTCTGTTATGCCAAAACAGTTTCTTAAAAAAACTGGTGTCAGCTCTGTGGCTATATTCTCACACATAAAATCAATGGTTTGCTTTAACTGTGTTGCAGTGTTTCTCTGACCTACCTCCAAAAGTAGAAGTGAAATTCAACCAAGAGTTGACCTCAACCACTTAAGTTATGAGACTTTGACATGATTTCAATTTTACACATCATTTTCCTCATTCTGTTGAAACAGATAAGCAAAGTGGGCAGGGGGGTAAGATTTTTCAGGACTGGATTTGCAGATAATGTGGTTGTCGGAGCTGAAGACACGCACATTCCCAGAAGTATTTATCTCTGTTATTTTTCCTTGAGGAGTATTGTCTTTCTAAAATCACCTTTTGCAAGGTAATCAAGTATTCCCCAGCATGTGGCTGATGGTAGTCCCAGGGCTGCATATTTTACAGCACGCCTCCATCAGCCTTTGACATAGGACAGAAACTGCAATCTAGAGCCACCAATCCAAACCCTGAGACAACAGTATAACTTTTAACTGACCCAAATCAAGCATAAACAATAGAGCACTTGAAAGGTTTGGTCTACAGAAAATGTCACAGTCTATGGAAGAATGCTTCCTCTGTTTGATCTGTCACTAGACTTCTCAAAACATGACACTCCTTGAACATAATATACTTTGATGATAAACTAGATTAACTTTCCCAGTGCAAATGAAAGGCCACCTGTTGCCAGAATGCCCATATTCCTTGTTGGCTGTCTTGTAGCTGTCATCACTTCAAAGCAATCTGCGCCCAACATGCTGGAATATAATGAATATGTCAGGAGCTGGAGGTCAGCCATCAAAGTACATGAAAACTTGGCTTGCATACAGTGTCAGCATGGAGGCCTCGCCTATCATCTTGTGCAAAGGATTTCTGCACCACTTGATTTGTTTGCACAGGGTTTGTTTCTGTTGGATGGAACACATTTACTGAGAGGCTTTTTGACAGCCCATTCAAACATTTTCAATCTGGAAAATGGTGCTTCCTGATTCAAGCTCTGTAACTGATGGGTGGTGTGAAATGCCACTGTAGCTGATGTTTATTTTTAATATTTTCTGTGTTTATTGTTAATATTTTTGCATGAAAAGAGCCATGATGAGCACTGAAGTATTCTGATGAGAGATAAGTATATGTCAGGGTTACAGTGTGCCTATCAAATCTATGTACATTTAATAGAACAAAGATCCTTACTTTTGCTTTATTCAGCCCCGCTGAAGATTATAGATCTCTTTGCTGGCTTTATAATTTGTCTGAATTGAAGATTTCAGATTCTTACCCATGGTGAATCTAATGGTTTAAAATACAATGGACATTTCTTAGAATTTGTCTAAAGAATTCTTAAACTGCTTGTGAGCTCCTGTCCTCATGGTGTGACTCTTGGTTGCTTTATTCTGAATTTTTTTAAAGTGACCTGAAGCATATAAGAGAAGGTTGAATTCTCTTTTATACCTCTTCACATTCTTCCCCATCATGTCTAACAACTTGCACGTTAGGAGCTTTTAGATATGAGAGCATTCATGTGCATTCATTTCTTGGCATCCACTTTCTTCCTACTCTTCTGCACAACTTACCCTTTCTAAAGCTTCGCATATTTTCTTGCCTTTATAGGCCAAGTTATCTCTCTCCACATACACAAATTAAGATGTTCTGGGTAAGCCACAATAATAGACCTAACCCTGGCCTAGCCTAAGGAGTCTCATAATTTCTAAGAGAGAAATATTCTGGGTTATCAAATGTTAGGGTAATGTTATTTCTCCACTTTAAAAAATAAAACTGGTTATCTTATTACAGGCTAGCTTGTGAAGGCCCTCAGCAAAGGCATCCCTGACCACAGAACACAAAAGCATGGAAAGCTGTAACTGTGGTATGGTTCTCCCAACCAATGTCTTTGCATGCTATTTTTATGTGTTGGGCCCTTTACAATTGCCTCTAATTCAACAACCTCCTTTGAGGAAACCTGTATCTGATTTCTAGCTTCAAAGTCTAATTGTCCTTATTGTTTTGATTTCTTAAATGAACTGCTTCATAGTTACTTTTTAGTGTCATTCACTATTTCTTTTTTTAATCTCAATTTTTATGGGATTTTTGCCTTTTTTTTTTTTTTTGTAACTGAAAAAGAAAAAGGTATTTTAGCTGTTTCCAAATTCTTAGCAAAGAGGTTAAAGTGGCCATTTAGATAATGAAAAAATGATAGCAGGATGAGTTCCTCCTTAACTGAGGGGATTTGTTTACTTATCTTTTCCCAAGACATTGCCCTAACTCAAATGCTTTGCTGCTTTGGATAGTCTACTTTGGCTTGTTCACCATCACGTAAAATACAGCACATTCATAAAACCTCAGATATCCTGATGCTTGCAGGTGACAAACAGCCACTTAAGGCCAGGCTGGATGAGGCTCTGGGCAGCCTGATCTAGTGGGAGGTGTCCCTGCTCATGGCAGAGGGTTTGTAACTGGGTGATCCTTGTGGTCCCTTCCAACCCTGACAGATTCTGATCTGTTTTGGCAGAGGACTTTGGAGCCCTGGTGGCTCGGTGGTTGGACTTGATGATCTTGGAGGTCCCTTCCAACCTAAATGATTCTATGATTCTAATTGTCTGTTTCCCCTGTGCCCCTTGCATTTGGTGCTAATGGCCCCAGTCCCCTTTCAATGTATGTTGATTAGTAGCTTTTTTGGGAGATCTAGATTTGAATCTGTTAGGCAGACAAGGGATTTGAACCTATTTTTTTTGCCTCCTTTATATTTTGCAAAATATGCTTTGACAGGTACTGAGAGAGCTGACAGATGA
>NW_008615686.1:41381-43142 GCF_000691845.1 Merops nubicus | reverse complement strand
GGTTCAAACCCCAGCATTTCAATAACTCATTTTCAAAGTGGCAAGCTGTCATAAGTGGGGTCCCCCAGGGGTTAATATTGTCCCCAACGCTGGTTAATATCTTCATAAATGACCTGGATGATGAGATCAATTGTACCCTGATGAAGTTTGCTGAGGACACCAAACTGAGTGGGGGAGCAGACACTGTAGAAGGGAGAGTCATCCTGCAGGAAGACCTGGATAGGCTGGAAGAGTGGGATATGGATAGGCTGGAAGGGTGGGATAACAAGAACCTGATGAATTTCAACAAGGACAAGTGTAAGGTCTTGCACAGGGGAAAACATAATCCAGGAGTGCAGCACAGGCTGGGATCTAGCAGGCTGGAAAGCAGCTCTGTGGAAAGGGACCTGGGGGTCCGGGTGGACAACAGGCTCGACATGAGTGAGCAGTGTGCTGCTGTGGCAGAGAAACCCAACAGCATGCTGGGTGCAGCAAGAGAGGCATCGCCTGCAGAGATAAAGAAGCCACCCTCCCACTCTACTCAGTGCTGGACAGGCCACGCCTGGAGTACTGATGATGTAGGCGTCTTACACCATATGAAGTATTCTGGGCATCACCTGCATCTTCAGACAAGCATCAGTTTCCTGAAAGTTTTATGCCTTATCTGAGAATTGCATGCACGTATCTTTCATATTTTATGATATCTGAAATGACATTAGATGCTAACAGCTGTTAAACTAGATACCTCTCTAGACTCTGCACACTATGTGAGAGATGTGGGCAGGCTGGAGAGGGTTTGGAGAAGGGCCGCAAAGATGATCAGAGGGCTTGGAAGCTGCCACATGAGGAAAGGCTGAGAGAACAGAGTTTGTTCAGCCTTAAGAAAAGAATGTTTAGGGAAGACATTATCACCACATTCTAGTATTTAATGGATGACTACGAAGAAGATGAAGACTCCTTTTTTACAAGGAGTCATGAAAAAGATTACGGGTAATGGCTACAAGTTACTCCTGGGGAGACTCTGACTGGACATAAGAGGAAGATTTTTCACAATAAGAACAATCAACCATTGGAATTTCTGGGACATTCCCCAGCATTGGACATGTTTAAGATTCAGATGGACAGTGGCTGAGCCATCTTGCCTAGACCAGACTTTTCCCAAGAAAGGCTGAACCAGATGACCCTTGAGGTCCCTTCCAACCTGGTATTATATGATTCATCCAGCTGCCTGGCTGTAGGGTTGTCCACGGGCTGCAGGTGGATATGTGCTCCACTGTGGACCTCCATGGGCTGCAGGAGGACAGTCTATCAGACTCAGTAGTGCTTCTTTTCCCCCACATGTCCACGGAAAGAAGAGCTAATACTAATTTCCTCACTTAAAAGTGTTCAGATGTTATTTAAAAATTTATTTTCAGTCCTGTGATTAAATTTACCTTCAGTCCTGTGATTAAATTTACCTTTCCAGCTCTGGTTTGGTTCACACAGGTGAACCAAATGAGTGGTAACTTCTCTAAATGAATGTAACTTTTCAAAAGAAATCTTTTGGCAGGGGAACAGCAGTATACAATGGTCATCTGACAAATGCAAAGATGTAAGTCAGCTTTCCCCTCTGAGAGTGCATTGCTGCCTTGTGAACATGGAGCTGGTAGGCAGCAGGTTGTATGTTAATAACTGAGAGGGAAAACATTCAGAAAGGGGAATGATGTCTACCAGCCTAGACAGAATGTCAGCGGCCAGCACCAGTAGAGCTATTATTACTTTAATAAGATCAAAAGAAACATT
>NW_008615686.1:25713-41364 GCF_000691845.1 Merops nubicus | reverse complement strand
CTTAGTGAGTCTGGGTCCCTGGTAATTGTATTTCAGCTGTTTACAGCATCCATTATTACCTGCAGAACTCCAGAGGCTTTGCATATTCATGCAGCCCCTACTTAATACCAAGACATTAAGTAATGATTTTACTATTACTGTATTTCATTTCAGTAACTAGCCCTTTTTATCATCATCTCTGCCAGATAGCTACTTGGCTGCAATCTGAATGATAAAAAGGGCCACTGCCTTAGAAGTGACACTATGTGGATAAATTTCCCTGGGAAATGCAGGTCTCTCGATCAGAATGGAGAGAGTTCCATGCTACACCTGAAAGAGATAATGGGCTGTCCATGGATTTACATTACGTCTAAAGAAAAATGAGAAGTAAATAAGTACAATATTCTGAAAGTGTGTGTGTGGGAGAAGTAACCAATCAGCTTAGCTATGCATGGCTGAAGTTCAGAAGAGATTTGGAATCCAAAATCACTGAGCAATGGTTGTTTTCAGATTACAAGTCAGAACATGATTTTTGGTTTTCAACAGCCAAACTCATTCACTATTTAATCACAGCCTGGGCAGCATGATGGTATTTAAAAACTGCCAGTCCAAACTGAAGCTAAGCAACTAAAGGCCTGAAGAGCATCCAAGTGTGTTTGATGGTCACAGATCGAATTCACTGCTTTCATTTAGTTTACATTCCTACTGTAGCAAACAGGTCAGATCAATGCAAACATATTTTAAATCACCCTGTAAGCCTTCTACAGGCAACCTCAAACCAAAGCTGTTTGTGGTTGTGGTTTTTTCTTCTTTGTCTGTTTTGTTTTGTTTTGTTTTTGTTGTTTTTTTTTTTTTGTTTGTTTGCTTGTTTGCTTGCTTGCTTGGTTTTTTTTTTCCCCTCAGAACTGTTAAATAGCTAGAGTTAGCTGAGCATATTGTTTACAACATAGGTGGTGGGAGCACACCACTGGGCAAGGAGCACTGGACTCCCTTTTGTAGCCACCTGCAGTAGCCCCACATCGGGTGTAGCCCAAAACCAAACCCTGCTGGGAGAACAGGCTATCATTGTTCGGTCACTCACAACTCTCCACTGCAGGCATCAGGACAGCAAAGTACTGAAAGCTACAGGAGGAACACTGCAGTAGAAAATACATCTTGGGATTATCACACTGCTTTTCATTTGATGCAATTCTTGTTTGTGAAAAATGCTGTGCAGGAGGATTTTACATATGTCATTATTCTTGTTCTTATTCTTAGTCTTATTCTTACAAGATGGCTTCCAGAGCTGCCACTCTCCATATTGGAATGGAAGTGAGAAACTTGTGCTTTGAGAAGACTCTTAAATTGGCTGTAGTACTTCCTGTCTGGCTTTCAGATATTCCCACCGCCTTAGGAAAATGCAACAGGAAAATTTAAGTATAGATGACAGGTATAAACCCTGTCTTTTCCAAAGTTACACGGATATCCATCAGAAAAGCTTGTCAAAACAGATTTTTTTAAGAGTGAACCCACAGTCAAAAGTCTGGGATGGGAAAATGGCAAATGCAGGATGTGGCTTGTAGGAAACAAGCTAGGTTCATCTGCGTAGGGAACTTCCAGGAGCTTGGTCAGGAGCATCCTGTTTCGATTTCTGAATTTGGATCATAGTGAAAGTTGAAGTGTCTTCTTGAATCATCACCAAAACATGAAGCAATGAGCATTTAGGCCCTCTACATAAAATTTCCCTCTATGTCATCACATTCATGCACAAACTTTACATCAATGCCTGTAGAGACACAAAAGGAAGTGAATCTCACTGACTGCAAAGGGAGCTAGCTGGCAAGCCCACAAAGCTCTGATATTTAAGAGCTTACAGTATCTATAAAATAGTTGAAGATTATAGACTTCATTAGCAAAATTGTACATTAATTCTAGCTGTGTGGCTGTTCTTAATTGGAAACTTTCTTCAGATGGGAACAAAAATAACAATAAGGATTACAAATGACTTTCCAAAGTCAGACAAACTTCAGCTGATTATCAGGAAACTCAGTGGTTCCATAGCCTGAATTTTGGCTCCTAGAGTATGATGAGAAGTTTATTTCAGAACACAAAACAGACCTTACCCAAGATAAAGGAAAAAAAAAAATCGTTGCATTAAGAGAGAACTGGAATACCTGATCTGACTGGAAATAAGCAGATTTTCCTATTTGGGAGTAGCATTGCCTTTAGCCTGAAAACAGTATCTTTGCATGCCTGAGCTGCAAGTAAGGGGGGTTTAGTTTCATTCTCCCACCCTGGTTTCCCTAGCAACCACACAGAGCAACTAATCAGTTTCTTCTCTACCCACCTACACGGAAGCTTTGAAAAATAGTAGAAAATTTTGATGGTATTTGGGAGAAACAGATTTCAGAAGTTCCTAGATTCCAACAGTCTGGAGACTGTGTGGCCTTGCCAAGTCAAGTCACGCACCTTTACGTGGTCCCCCAAGAACCAAAATACTGAATTTGGTCTGTCCAGCAGGTTCGTAGCAATGACAAATCTATTAACTGGTGACACAGCACGTGACTTAAGAACAGAGAGAAGATGGACTGAAGATGCTGTGGTATGGGCAACAGTATGAAATGCCAGCAGAAAAGATGAAGTTGAGGGAACAGTGGTGTGGCCAGATAACACCATGGGAAATCAGTCCTTATAGTTTTGCTTGTCACAAAATAAATTAACAAATGCAGTTCCCAGGAATATGTTATCTGCCTGCTTTAAGCAACCTGGTATAACTTTAAGAAAGGTACCTTTGCAGTTTTACTGGTTTGCTGAAATAAAGACCAGAGAAACCAAATATTCACTGGAAGTGGAATAACATGGTGAGACCCTGAAATGGGTTGGCCAGGGAGGTGGTTGAGGCCCCATCCCTGGGGGTCTTTAAGGCCAGGCTGGATGAGGCTCTAGACAGCCTGATCTAGTGGGAGGTGTCCCTGCTCATGGCAGAAGGGTTGGAACTGGGTGACCCTTGTGGTCCCTTCCAACCCTGACAGATTCTGATCTGTTTTGGCAGAGGACTTTGGAGCCCTGGTGGCTCAGTGGTTGGACTCGATGATCTTGGAGGTCCCTTCCAACCTAAATGATTCTATGATAACCAAGCAACTGTGTTCACTGTTTGATAGGGTTTCTACATGATGACAAGCCTTCATAGTAGTCCAAAATATGGCAGCATCAAACATCTGTACAAACACTTGCCAAAATGTTAGCAGTCCTCTATTAACCTCTTCTCCGAAACAAGTTTAAAGCCTATACGCTTTAAAGTCAAACTTACCTCCCAAGCTCCAATATCTATCTGGGACTCAGGGCTGTTTGCAGTCTCTACAACATTCTTCTAACACAGCCTGAACAACTCCACTTCTACAGGCTTCATATTCAACGTGGAGATGCCCTCCCCACAAAATTGGTTCTCCAGCTCAAACATCAACTATCCTCACCCTCTGTGGCCACTTCTTTCCACGATAACTCCACTATCCCACCAGGTAAGAGTTCTGCCATCCTGCAAATGCTGAAGAAAGCACTTGTCACAAATTAACCTTACTTTAAACCAAGATAAAAGGACCCAAAACCACCCCCCACCCCAGAATTAATTATTGCAGAAGAGCATATATAGTTCTGTATACATAATGCTTTTTTTAGACTCAGAAGAGTTCACTAATACATATCCTCTCTGTCCCAGAAAATGAAATCTTTCCCACATAATTTCTAAAGAAAGTTTTATGCAAAACCTACCTTCTATTCAAGAGAATACCAGCCAGTAAATACCACATATGATATTTCCAGCTGAAGATTAGAATGAAGGTAACCTCTGGTGTCAAAAACTAATCCATCATAAGACATCCATGGCAGAAAGTATTCTACTGTCTCCTGAAGAAGTTATGCTTCCATGCTTGAACATGAATGGAAAAAGCTTTACCTGGAGCAAGAGATCAGGAGGTCAGGTTGGCTGTAGTGCCTTTGTAAAGTATGTTTGCATTCCCATATGGTATGCATCAATAGATGAACATTTTTCACTAGAGTACACAATCAAAGCCAAGTGGTCAAAGTACACTCACTGATCTTTAGAAGATGTGGGTGAGGCAGAGACACACCTTGTGTTACCATGTCACCCGGCACTCCACAGCCGCTGCATGAGCTGTTGCTGTGTGAGACTTCAAGAACAAGTCTGTCACAGTCTTAACATTCTCTTTAGGAAATACCCTAAGTGGCAGGATTTTTGAATGTGTGATTTGCACTCATGCTGGTTTTGTGCAGAAACTAGTAGTTTGTAATCTCTGGCAAGAAAAAAAAAAAACAAAAAACCAAAACAACAACAACAACAACAACAACAAACCCATAAGTTTTCAATTTGTACTCTTTGGCTTAATGTGATCTCATGGTTTAACTCCATCCAGCAACTAAGCCCCATGCAGCTGCTGGCTCACTCCTTCCCCCCTCCAAGTGGGGAGAACAATTGAAAAGCAGAAGTAAAACTCATGGGTTGAGATAAGAACAGTGTAATAACTAAAATAATAACAATAACAATAATAGTGAAAAGGAATATAATAAAAAAACTGAACAAGAACAGACAAGTGATGCACAATGCAGTTGCTCACCACCTGCTGACCGACACTGAGCAACGATCCAGCCCCTGCAGCCAGCTCGCCCAGTTTATAGGCCAAACAGGCTGTTCTGTGATATGGAGTATCCCACTGGCTAGTTCAGGTCGGCTGTCCTGGCCATGTTCCCTCCCAGCTTCTCGTGCACCTGCACACCAGCTAAACTTCAGAAACTGAAAAATCCTTAACTTAGGATACGTGCTACTGAGCCACAACCAAACCAGCACCATGTCATCAGCATCATTCTCACACTAAATCCAAACCATGGCACTGTACCGGCTACTAGAAAGAAAATTTACTCTATCCCAGACAAAACCAGGACAATATCTGCCCCTTATTCTACACCATTTACATCATGCCCCACATTTTTCAGTACACTCCACTTACCACCACCGGACCTGCTTCTCAGTGTATACACACAGATGCTGTGCTCTTGAGCCCAGGCTTTTATGAGGTTGTTTCAGAAGTGAGTCCCACTGTCTAACTCAGCTCTTTCAGAAGTGCTGTCTTGCCACAAGACTTGGTTTTCAAGGTTCAGGATGGTGTTTTAAGTGTGGCATGGGACACTGGATATGTTTGGAGGCATCCAGTGGTCACTTCCATGATTATAAGCACATGGCACTTGCCCTGGCCGTAGAACCATAAAATAATTTCATCTGGAAAAGACCATTAAGATTGCTGATTCCAACTATTAACCTAGCACTGACAGCCAAACACTAAACCAGGTCCCTAGGCACCTCATCTACATGCTTTTTAAATACCTCCAGGGAGATGACAACTCCACCACTGCCCTGTTCCTCTGCTTAACAGCCCCTTCAGTGAAGAAGTTTTTCCTAATATCCAACCTAAACCTCCCCTGGTGCAACTTGAGGCCATTTCCTCTTCCCCTATCACTTGTTCCTTGGAAGAAGAGACTGACCCCCACCTCACTACCATCTCCTGTCAGGGAGCTGTAGAGAGCGATAAAATCTCCCGAGCCTCCTTTTCTCCCGGCTAAACAACCCCAGCTCACTCAGCTGCTCCTCAGAACCTCAGTGTTTTTCTTGTAGTGGAGGATCCAAAACTGAACCCAGCATACAAGGTACGGCCTCACCAGAGCTGAGTACAGAGGGATGATCCCCACCCTAGTCCTGCTGGCTACACTGTTTCTGATACAGGCCAGGATGCCATTGGCCTTCTTGGCCAGCTGGGCACACTGCTGGCTCATGTTCAGCTCGCTGTTGATCAACACCCCCAGGTCCTTTTCTACTGAGCAGATGTACAGGCACTCCTCCCCAGGCCTGCAGCGTTGCATGGGGTGGTTGTGACCTGCATGCAGGGCCAGGCACTTGGCCTTGTTGGACCTGAGTCTATCGATCCAGCCTGCCCAGGTCCCTCTGTAGAGCATTCCTACTCTCAAGCATATCTGTGTTCCCACCCAGCTTTTTATCATCCACAGACTTAATGAGGGTGCTCTCCATCCCCTCATCCAGATCACTGATAAAGATATTGAACAGAACTGGCCCGAATACTGAGCCCTGAGGAACACCCCTTGCAACCAGCTGCCAACTGAGTTATATTCCATTCATCACGCTCTTGAGGACCGGCCATCCAGCCAGTCCTTCACCCAGCAAGAAGCAGGCTTTTCCAAGCCATGCACAGCCAGTTTCTCCAAGAGGAGGCTGTGGGAAATGATGTCAAAGGCTTTATTGAAGTCCAGGTAGACAATATCCCCAGCCTTTCCCTCATTTGCTAACCTGTCAGCTCCTGGCGGAGCTTTCCGCCCCTCTGGCAATTCCCTACCAAGGGAATTATATTTCAGCCATTGTCCTCCATAACACAGAGGCTTTCACCGCTTGGCTTGCTTGATTGCAGCACATTTCACATCCATCCATAACTTGCGTGACAGTGTCCATGGTCAAGTCCAAGCCCCCATCACAAGCCCATTTACATGTTGCATTTCTTCTGTGATGTCCTGAGGTGTCATGGGCCCACCAAGCAATAACTAACTCACCCTTATGTGTCCAGTCCAGATCCACATAAGCCACTTTAACCTTAGCACCCTGATCCACCCACTGGTTGATGTTCTTCAGTGGCCTGACTCCTGGGTACATGTGCATCTAGGCAATGTACTTTTACAACCACCTTCTCTTGCCCAGCACAAATATCTCGCCACAAAGCAAAGGAAAATAACAAAACAAACAAAAAAATACCAGAAGGGAAATAAAATCCAAGAAGAGAGAAGTGATGCACAATGCAATCGCTCACCACTCACTGACCGCTGCCTGAGCAGCAATCAGCACCTCCCAGCCAGCTTCCCCCAGTTTAAATACCAAGCAGGATGTTCTGTGATATAGAGTATCCTATTGGCTAGTTCAGCTCAGCTGTGCTGGCCAGGCTCCCTCTTAGCCTCTAGTGTACCTTGCTGGCAGAGCACAGGGAGCTGGAAAGTCGTTAACTTACAGTGCTACAGAGCCACAACCAAACCAGCACTGTGTCATCAGCACCATGCTCACTCCAAAGCCAAACCACAGCACTGTACCAGCTACTAGGAAGGAAACCGTCCCAGACGAAACCAGGACATGTGACCACCCCCAGGTCCATGCTCAATACACATTTGTTCCAAGAAACACCCCCCTGTACCTATTTAAAGAAGTTGCTTGGTTTAACATTGTAAGAACAATGTTGCCCCTCACTGCTCTCTACAACTACCTAAAAGGAGGTTGTAGTGGGGCGGGTGTTGGTCTCTTCTCACAAATTACTGAGGATAGGCTAAAAGGAAATTGCCTCATGTTGCTCCATGGGAGGTTTCAATTGGTTATTAGGAAGAATTTCTTCATTGAGAGAGGGTTTAAGACACCAGAATGGGCTGCCCAGGGAGGTGGTGGAGTCACCATCTCTGGAGGTGTTTCAAAAAAACAAGTAGATGTAGCACTTGAGGCTGTGGTCTACTGGTTAAGGACACACTGGGATGAAGGTCATATTTCCATGATCCTAGAGGTCCTTTCTGACCATAGCGATTCTATTGCTAAGGCTGAAATAAGCAGCAATTAATTAACCCTTAAATACTGACATTCAGCAGACTCTACAGATCACCTTAGTAGCCTTCCATCATCATCCTGCTACACTGCACTGAACCTTCTTCTTTCCTGAGCTGATGGCACCTTTCCATTAAGTATAACCAGGTCAGAACTGCACAGCTTCCTTCCCCTGACAGCCTGTAAGAGCCCAGCACATAGCCAGAAAAGCCTCGTCACTGCAGGTTGTCGAGTTCGCTATGATCTAAAGCAGCATTTGAAAAATACAACCTTAAACATACATTCTCATTTCAGCACAACAATGTCAAAGTATATTTTATTGACAGTCTCCAAATAGCCTATTAGATAGAAATGACAGTATTAAAAAAAAACCAAACCAACTGTAAAGCTCCTAGCTTGCATTCAGTGTAGAAACTTAGAGGTATAAACAGAAGCCTTGAGTGAAAATATTAAGTACATTTCCAATCGCACAGTGCAGAAAAACAGTAACAATGGTATTTATTCAACATTAGAAGTGTTCTCATTTTCAATTCCATATATGCTTTTCTATATAAACTTCTGATAACTTATGTACAAATAAGATGTCCAACATCTGTTCTTTAATATAAATATGTAATCTTCATGACTGAAACATTACAACAGCTTGACCAAAAGTATAGAAAAATCCATTTAATTTTTTTTTCTAATGGCAGTGTTTTTAAAAAAAAACAACTTTGAACCCAAATGACCTTAGAATGATAAGTATTTCTTCATCACAAAAATGCATTGCTCGTTCAACATGCAAAGTATTATTGCAGAGATGAGTCACCTGAACTACACTAATGGAGTCTGAAGGACAAGTGCTGGACAGCCCATTCTAGCATGTGCTGGCTGTAAGACCGTAGGTATCACAAAAGAAAGCGTAAATACTAGTGTATTTTTAAATAAAACCAAAAACTCAAGTATTGTCTTTGCACTATGAAGACTTAAGGCAATCAGGAGTAAGGAAGCTTCAGTTTGGCATAGCTGCATTGAGCACTCCCCATTAATACATTTATTTTAACACATTCAGTTTTTACAGGGCTGCTAATAAATATTTGCTATACATGAAGACAACTCAGTGTGATTAACCAGTAACCCGGTTTAATATCCCCAAGTACACTGAGCTGATCCAACTGAAGCAACAGTTTGTCCACCAGATTAAGTTTTCCAGCATGGATTTTTAAATTAGGAGAAGAGAGAAAATATTCAATGTGTACATTCTTGGTGTAACAGATTTTATATCTTGCATGCATTCTTGGGGTATTCTAGAATTTATGGGTTCAAAATAGATTTGACAGACAAATAATATTCAGCTTTACAAAGGACTATTATTTGCAGTAAAAATACTTTATATATAAACATACACACAGTAGATCAAAGTCAACAGGCATTTCTTTATGGCTTTTTTCACTGAGGTACTGTTACAGCATCCAGCAACAGGATGCAAGTGCTCGTATGGTGTGAGTGCCACGTTCATAAGCTGTACCACCAGCTCATGGCAAGTGGCAACAGGCTGCAAATCCAGCTCTGCTGCAGGATCACAGAAAGTGTTCCCTCCCATGCAGAGGGTCTCAGTGCAAGCTACAGAAAGCCTCAAAAGGCAACTGGCATAAGTGGGGAAAGTCAAAATCAGAGTCTTAATCTAGCAAAAGGAGAAAAAAATACTCAAAGCAAATCAGAATGTCAGTCAAGCTGTTTCTTACAGTTAACAGCAAACATCTGGGACTTCAAATTCCAAGGCAGCAATGGCACATAGCACAGCAGCCACACAAGAACACATGAAATGTGTAGTTCAGCTCTTGCATCTAATCCTTAAGCCAAATGCATGCACAGGCTTAGAGCAGCTAAGCTGCTACTATACTACCACACAAGGTGATGTGCTGCAAGCCAAAGATGAATGCTGTTAGAAAAGATGAGTTTGGCAAGCACAGGACTTCAGCTGATGCCACAATAGACAGAAAACTCCTGGTATCCCCAAGGTTATTCCTCAGCTGTAAAAAGCTTATTTGTGACTGCAGGTAGTTGCACTTTCCCTGTTTATTTTACATGAGGGGGAAATACAGATGTATTATGTTCCTAGTCACAACACTACCAATCCTAGTACTCTTCACATAAGGGGAAGAGGCTTTACGTTAAGATAGTGATTGTTGCTGTTTGTATTTAGTCTTCCACCTTTACATCAGCAAATAATGCTGTTTTGTTGGTTTTCTTTTTTGAAACAAAGTGGCCATACAGCTACTCCACCCTAGTTTTCTTATTACACCTATGCTAAAAAAGTGTTTCTGCAATAAAAACTGTTAGAGTAAAATGGAAGTTTAAAATATGCTCAGTTAATCATGTCAATCAGTTCCTTCCAAACAAGGCTTTTCTCCTAACCCCACAAACCTATTCAACAGGCTGCAGATGCTTGAGTGAATTTTTTATATGAGAATACAGCACAACATTTTAAACCCAGAGCTTAGCTACACACAGTCCCTATGTTAATTTACATACACTATGGCATATCATCACTTAGATCAACAAATTCATCATCCCTCTTGACCAAGTCATCTTCATCTTCCAAGTCTTTCCAGGTGCTTGTGGGTAAGGATGGTTTAACTGACTGTCTCTGAAGCAAAGCAAATGGAAACAAGGATGACAAACGGGCAGAATTTCTCAGCATTGGAACAGAATGTACATCTCCAGAAACAGCTTGACTATGTTCTTCATCCATTTTCACCTGCAAGCTTTGCACTTCCTCCATCAAGTCCAGGATCTTGGCAGCTGTAGCTATTGTCCCACCACCGTGAAGCTGGGCTTCAGGAATCCACCGTAAGTAACGCTGTGCCCAGACATTGATTTCAGGGCCGTCGATGCGAGGCAACAGGAGACCGTGGTAGTCAACAGGTTTACCATGCCAGCTGTCATAAAATTCCCTGAAGCTATTAGGAGGCTCATCTGAAGAATTTATGAACTTGCCAATTCTTTTACCCAGAATGTTTTTAATTAAATGATCCGTTTCCTCCCTGAAAAATCCCCTCTTCGTGGAAGATTTTGTTTGTGTCAATGGCAAAGACAGTTGCCGCTGATGCTTTAAGAGGAAAGAAAAGAAAAACATACTGAGACAAATATTAATGGGACTTTAGAAAACACATTAAGAGGAAGAAAAACTTCCTCCTCTGAATAACTTCTGTTCAGAAAATATTTAAAAGCAACAGTTACTTACACACTGCTTTGCTACATAGTCTATAACTGTTACTCTTCAATGGCTAATACACCAAATACTTCACACAGCACATCTAGTATTTTCAGATACCTTCCCTGCACTGCAACTATAGCAATAGAGTAACACTGAATAAAGCATTTTGCCTTGAAAAAGGAGAATTCTTTGCAAACATTCAAGTATTACAGACTGCCACATGTAGTTTAAGCTAGCCACACAAATCAAAGAGTACTTGATTTACAAGCCTTTATCCAGTGGTTCCTCACTGCATAGAGGTTCTCTGATTAACATCAATACAGACAGTTTCTCTCTTGAGAATGCTTTGTACAGAACAGAATTTAACCAACAGGGATATTACAACTGTAAAAGGCTATTCCAATCAAACTTCACTTAACACATTTGTGCTGCTTTCCAGTAATGAGATGGTCCACCCAAAACACTCCATATACCCTAGACAATTTTTGTTGGTGGTCGACCCCTTAACAGTCTGCGTGCACCCACGAGCTCCAAATTCAAAGACTGGGAGGCAATAAACTTGCTATGTATTTCACTTCAAACTTCACACTCCATAGAACAAACACTCACTTAAGATCCAGGTGAGTTGCAATGACATGTTTTAAGTCCCATGAGTTATGACTACATTTGCATAAGAAGAAAAAACCCACTAGTTCATGGCTACACACAGTAACTGTTTTACAGTGATTTGAAACTGAGGTGGGTGCAAGCTGTACTCTTAAGATCCAGGTGAGTCTGAGGTATACGTGTATTTTGTCAATTAAAAACTTTGCACCAACGCTTCCACTGTGAGAACAACTCAAGTATGAGTTGTGCAAAATACTTATAATTTTAAAAAACAGTAGTTAAGCAGCACATATCTTACTTTGAATCGTGTAGTTTTCCGTTGACCTTTATCTGGTTTTGGCTTCTCTGCATAAAGAGGGTTGTTCAGGAAAGCCTGGGCCTTGGGGTCAAACTGCACAGACCAGTCCCACACAGTAAGAAATCTGAAAGGACCACTTTGTGTCTTGAGGCTTTCACCACTCTGCCAAAACAAACAGGTCACAATTAATACTGCTAGAAAGGAATTCTGACCACGTCAAGGTGAAATTAAGAAACTGGCTTTTCACAGAAGAGGCCACAGAGCTGCAGCAACACTCATGATTTTATATATTCAATAGCTTAGCAACTGAGTGCAAGACACAAAGGCTATCTATGTATTATTCCATGACTTCAGACAGTAAGTCATTTCAACAGTACAATAGACAGGACCAAGAACGCCTTTCACATTAGAAATCTAAGGATAAAATAATTTTGAAAATTGGGCAGGAGATTAGACACTTAAATTCTTCAGACACAGGGGCATATTAGGATTGTGGAATAAATCTCTTTAAACTTCTAAAGTTAACTGCAGTTATGCAGTGCTTCCAGTTTAAGTCTTATTATCAACACTATTTATCTGCAAGACAGTGATTTTTCACTTTTCTTTTTAGTCTCTGTGCAGCCTTGCAGAGGATACTCCCATTGCTCCCAACCTCTGGGCTAGAGAAAAACATGAGCTAAATGTAAACCAACATTCAGAGAATGTTGACTTTGGAATACATCAGAATATACTAGACAAGAATTTTGTAGAAAACTTATTCTGCAGGACAGCAGGGTATTCCTCTTAAGGGTAGTCCTTAGGTTAAAGAGCTCCATTTTCACTGAAAAACAATAAACATGAACCTATAGCCACACATTAGAAGTAATATATTCATAAGTTATTTTTCTTTTGTCATAATAAACTCTGTAGTCCCGAACTTGACACCTTAGGCCCAAAGCTCCACCCTTCAAAGAACTACCCTTCAAAAAAGTATGGAAAAATGTGCTGCTAGAGAACTATCTTCTTTGAGTGTTCCTTGCTTGTTGCTCAAGCCTGTTCTCCAACAGGTCATTTTTGCATCCACAACATAACAACCCCTTACCGTACTAGTGTCTTTTTGGTGTTGTGAGTTGAAGAAGAAAGTGCTAAAAATTGGCACATAGAGGCTGTCTGACAAGACAGTTAAGTAAGTTTCTGTGAACTCAAATGCTGGAGGATATTGCTGTACCAACTGCCAAACACAATTTAGCAGGAGCAGAAAAACAGGAGCCTAGGTAAAGAAAACTCTGGATTAGGTTCAGGAAAAAACATATGTTCCACCATGTAGATTATTTTATAGTATTTAGCATCTCCAAATACAAATCTAGAGGAAAGTGATCTTTAACTATGAAACTGCTGTATGTAACTTTGGCTGAACTCTGAAGCATCACCTGAGCTACCCTTGGCCAGCTGTTAACAGAAGAGATGGAACACCTATTGCGAATTCACTCCCATTTGCACATTAACTTGTAAAGAAAGGTGCTGCTATGCAGCCTTCTAAAGCTGGCAAAGCAAAACTAGCTTATAGCAATTCTTTATCAGGACTAGTCACTTTACACTTAGGATTTCTATTCTGCATAGCAATCTGACCTATTCTCAAAAAATAAGCAAAAATTGAGAGGTGAGATTGCCACATTTAACAAGACAGTTAAAAGTTAAACTCTAGATGTGACAAGAATAGGCAAATTCACGTGAGTTATTTCTATGGACACTACCACCATTTGACAGAGTTAAATGAGGTGCATGTCTTTCAAATGACTCCAACACTGAAAGGGAAATTCTACATTTGTTGTATTTAGTTATCAAGACATTGCTGAACTCTGAACAGCAAAAACAGTCATACCATACAAACCATCAACCCACAAAACAAAACATAAAATTGAGTAATTGGAACCTCTGGATTTACACCTATACCCCTCCTTATGATAAGTAAACTATTAAACAGTAAGTAGGGAAAACAAAAATCTCACTTCTTCTTTGTCACTTTTACGTAAGTGGTTACAACGATCCAGAAAGCTATGTCCTCCAATTACCCACTCCTTCTGAATAAGGCTCTGAAATCCTGACTTTGTTCTGCTGTATGAATCCATCATCACTTGAACCAGACTAGAGATGACACAGCACAGATCAGTAGCACTCTCTTCTACAGAAAACAGAAAACACATTGTCTACTAAGCCATTCCTAAAAACTTTGGCTAAGAAAGCAAAGTATTCCTAGTTTCACATAAGCAAAATTGTATTTCAAGATCAGAGAAGCACATGATTTCTTACAAGCGTTAAACCATCATGGAGAAGTTAATCCACATTTCTAGTACTTTCCTTTGTAAAAATGTAAGGTTTCCTGCACACTTATAATAGAATAATACTCTGATAATAAAATCTGCAAGACCTGAGCTTTTACCACTCTTAACTTTGATGCCTATGCCCTTCAGCCTCCCAGAATGCACACACTGCCCCCTCCTGCCCTGTGCTGCCCAGGCCAGCTACCTGCCCTTCCCCTCACTATCCTGCATGCACCTTTTCACAACGTGTGAAGTTGCTTCCTCATGCAACACACATTCTTCACCCTCTGGATGCCTTCTAGAAACTTCTCTTCCCCATGCCAGTTTCTCAAATTGCAGTGTGTGGAAGAAAAACAAGTAAGATTGCTAATACAAAACCAGCTTAATGGTTAACAATGAGTTTGGTTCTCCATATGATTACCCAACCTAGGAAAACACAGACCTCAATATATATACAATAAGCATATTCCTTCACATGTTTTTAATACAGACTGAATTCTATGTGGTCTCCATCTAGAACACAAAAATGTCCTTTTACAAAGTTTTCGTGCTCCATATTATTTGTGTAGGTGTGCCCACCTTCCCTAAAATTAGAGCAAAACATCTTGGAGAGCTTTAATAAAATATGTTAGGAAACAGGAATGCATAAACAAGAGGTAGTATGACTCTCCTGTCAATTTATCAGCATCTTTCTCATTCACAACGTATTTGTTTTAGCCAGGAACTAGACTTAGCATGTTTTTTTAACTACTGAAAGCATTTCTAGTAGTGTGAGAAACTTACATGTCTGCTACTTTGAATACTCTATGATTTCTACCAGCCTCTACCATAATTATGAAATTACAGCTTAAGCTACAGCTAAAGATATTCAAAAAAGATGTAAAAAAACCCTATACGATAATCTCATTAAATTCTTACCTATAAGGAGGACATTTGTTTGCTGTCTTTCCAGACACTCAACAACTTCTATTGCTTTCTTCAAGACTCGCCTGTTGTGGTACAGGAAAAGATAAGTGAACATTTTAATAGAACTTTTACAATTCAGTTTCTTACATTTGTTTTCCCTAAAAGGGGTTAGAATGTTGTACTACTTAAACATTACTAGTCCTTTAAAACAGCAAAACCCATGCTCCTCACTTCTGTTTAGCCTAAAGAACAAACTCTAAATCTTTATTTTAATCTTTATTTTGTCATTGGTTATGCATTTCCAGTTACCTTTATACACTTGTAATAATACTTTATTCTAGATTAATAGCAGCCATCACTCACACATTAAAATATTACAATTGCTAAGGGCCAGAACTTTATGCTGGAAAGCATCAACATCAACACATTTGTGTTCTAATCTAGTACATTTCCACCATAACCTGGCTTTAAGAGGCAGAGGGAAGGATCAGCAATCAGATCTTGTAAACATACAGACAAAATTTAGTCAGAGATTATCGTTACACAAGAAAGACTGATTGGAATTAAAGATCACATAAAACCAGATGTAATGTTGGTGGCCTCCAGACCTAACTCTTAATGAAGTTTGGTTATTTTCAGAAGTTTGCACTCAAGATTCTCACCACTGCTTAGCTCACTAACACAAACTATCAGTTTATTTCCTAAGTGTGGAGTTGTCAGGTTTTGTTCTAGC
>NW_008615686.1:0-25682 GCF_000691845.1 Merops nubicus | reverse complement strand
GGCATTCCTACTAACTGCAAGAGCCAAGAGCAGGCTGATCCAGGAGGCAACTGGATCCAGGTATGGAAATGACCAGTCACAAAATAACATAAGGACAGAAACTTGGGCTGGCATTTATTTAAACTACTTGTGACGATTGGTTACGTCAATGCATTTCTCAACATGTGCCCTCCACTAGAACCTGATGTTCAACGCATCTTTAAATTCTGGATTAGGGAATGAAGAATGATCAATATTTATTGATTGTTACTAAGACTGGAAAGAACTGAAGGTGACTGCAGAAGCACTTCAAGGTTAACAAGCTGATCACAGAATAAATTAGCAGACAATAGAGCTAGCGCAAAGTAACACTGAAAACAAAACCCCTCAACATTCCACTACAACAAGCCTTAAATTAGCCAACACCATTCCAACACTTACTCACTGTGGACTGCTGAGAGAAGAAAAAAGAACTTGAGGAACAATCAGGAGAGGAAGGGGACAAAACTGAGAACAACTGTCATTTTATAAATCTTTGGTGGGCTAACATCTTGAATACTGCAGTTCATCCCGTCCTAAAGGATATTACAGAAGTAGAGAGTACAGAGAAGAAGGGCAAGGCTAGTCAGAGACACGGAATAGGTTTCATGCAAGAAACAAACAGGACTCTTCAGTTTGGAAAAAACGTGACTAAGTACAGGAAGGAAGTTACTGGATCTGTAGTTTTAACAGGTTTGCTGGAAGAGTTGTAACTGGAATGATCTGTGGCTTCACACATCCTTTAATGTGGGAGGCTTCACACAAGCCTGCACTAAAAAAACACCATCCTGAATTGCAGAAATAAGAAAGGGGGCCATAAATCTGTCTTAATTTTCTTTCCTACTGGAAATGAAGAATGTTGTTGTATTTCAAGAAACTAGCTAGGAAACCCACTACAAATGCATTTAACAACAATTTGAAACCCAGAAAGTTACAGATATAGCAAACCTGATTATCTCTAGCCAGTTTGTGCTCTCTAGTAATGAGAACCATTTCACATCAGTTGCCCAGAAGTCTGCACTGTTATCTGAAAAAAAACACACACACACCAGAAACTGGTTTGTTCGCATATATGTAGTGCTAATTAACAGTCACTCGTGGTACTACTCTTGAGTTATGAACTGTTAAACAACAACTAGGGAGTCAGTAAATCCTAGCCACCATTACAGTCAACACCCTAGAACTGAATGAGGAAGTGAGGTAGTCCTGCAAACAGCAGTTAAGTTTTATAACACCATTGCCTTTCAAAAAAAGTTTCTGTAGGTTCATAGCAACCAAACCAAGTAAATAAATCTGTTGACAGCATGGAAAAGAGGAGAAGTTTTATCAGAGGCGATGGTTCTTCCAAGTTCCAGTCACCTTGACTCTGAAGTATGTTCTACATAAAGCTTAATATAAGGAGGCTGGATCTTGAAAGTCATTACTGTCAGAACCAGGAACAGAAATTGGTTTTAGGAGAAGGTGGCACAAATCTAAGGAATGTTAAGACTACCTGAAACAGGTTTTAAGCAGGGTTCACTGCAACTGAAGAGGCATTATAATATATCAGGAAGAAAATAGCTAAGATAAACCAAGAGGCCACATACAATAACACAGTCATTAAACTCTTATGAATTTCACTAGTCTTTTTGTAGCTTTTTTAATGCAACTTAAATCTCTACTGCTCTTACTGCTATCAAAGCCAGTATCCAGAAATTGGAAAGCTCTCACAAGCTGATATGGTCAATTAAAAGCAGAACACATTACCCTTCTTGCATAAGACAGAAACCTTAAAGCCCAAGTCTACAACAGTTGAGAAAAAAAAAGAGACACATCACACTTCCCCCCCTTCCCCAATAGCTTCAGTTCATGTTTCTGAATAACTTTTCACATTCCAAAAATTCTCCATATGCTTCCAATGTTTAACTCCAACACATTACTTCTGTCTTGTTTTCTGCAGCTTGCATCTATGACCCTGAAGTGCACAGGCATGTCTCTATTTAGTTTCTGTAGCTGTTCTTCCTCCATACCTTCTCCTGCCCCTTGCTTTGTTCAGTCCACACTTAAACAAACAAAAGCAACAAAACCAGCTTTCTTTCCCCAACTCACTTCATCCTGGCCATAAAAACTAGTTCTCCACAGAAGTGTTAGAATGCACCTTCAAAGCTCCCTAGTCAGTTCTGTTCACATTAGAGTTTTCTGCAATCTTTTCTATCGATCTCTTAAAATTCACTTCAAATATGCAGTTCCTCAATGATGATCACTTCAGTTATGCCCAACATCAATAGCCATAGGGGAACTGCCCCAGAGTTCAGCATTTCACCAGACAGAGGTTATTACATTTACTCATTTCCTTGTAGAGTGGCCCAATGGCACACTGCACAGTTGACAGGGTGGTGTGGAGCTTTTTGTATGCCAAGAGATGAGGTCAAAGTACTGTTTCATGACAGCAGAGTCATTAAGAGTCACAGAAAGAAGTCTGAAAGCCTAGATTATACTTTCACATGCCTCCCATTTTTACTCCTTTTAAGTGGACTTACTATTTATAGTAGTCATGTTTAGCACAACAGGCAGAGTGACAGAATTTTAAGCAAGCTCACGCTTCCTATGTTTGGAAATGTGACTAGTTTGCAACAAAAGCTTGGGCAAAAATTAGCAAGCATTTAGACTCAACTCTTGACACAGTACAAAGGCTTAAAAGGTTAACACTTAATGTTCAATTTCAGTAGATCACAGAAGATTAAACAAAATATCTCCTATAAATTTCAGTCCACACAGTGTATTCCAATTGGCATTTAAACTCCATACTCATTCTCTTTAAAAGTAATTTTCAGATACTGTGACTCCTTATCAAGAAGTCAAAGAAGTACAAACATTTGTTAACATGCCAGTCAAAAGCACAGACTTCAGTTACATATTCAAAATCCTGCCTTTAGCCATTGCCAAAAGCAAGACACCAGTCAAGACAAGAACTACATTTATCAAACACGAAACAGCATTGTTGTGCTGTGCATCTCAGTCACTTTAGAGACAAAAAGACTAGTTTGACTTACCTATCAAAAACAGCTGTTTAAATCTTGTGTATGCAGTCTGGATATCTTGCAGAGATGGAAGGCTGCTTGACAAGTCATCCACCTTCAGGAGTTCATAGGGAGGTTTGCTAATTGTCTTAAAGATTCTAAATGAAATCATCAAGATGTTAAAGCCTTCTGCTTTAGGAGTCAAATAATGTACCAACTATTATCACTGAACACAAAGTTAATAGGCACGGTTTGGGAGACAGCTGTAATACTGAAAGATACACACCCTCAACTGCTAATATCCTCCATGCATTTTTAATTGCAAGCTAGCGACTTGCCTACAAGCATATGGCAAGTTTTGCTGCTTCCAACTGTTATAGCAATAAAATTATACTTGAGCATATTTGTGGAGTTGTTCATATTATGAGAATTAGCCAATTTTTACTATTGCTTCTTTAGTATTGTCTTCACGAGACACCAAAACTACCCTACTAGCAGACTATTTAGAGGTGAATCTAGAAAGAAGAGATGGATAGAAACATCAAAGCCTCCCAGACAACTTTTCTAGACTTTTACCAACCAAATTACATTCTGATACCTAGCTGCCAGGTCAGCTAACAAAACATTAGAAGAAAGAAGAAACAATTTGGACTCAAGACATTATACCTGCCTTGTGCTTCCCTACGTTATCTGCTACTTTTTTCCCCTGAGAAGAGGAAGAAATACCAAGCCAGACAAAGCTTTGGTTTGGACCCAGAATATCCCCTCTCATTCAAGCTCCAGAGCTCAGATGAACATCAGCTTAGTAAATACCTCTGTTGTCAAGATTTGGGAAAAGGTGCTCTAGCTCATACTTCAGAACTGAAGCCTTGCAGGCACTTATCCAGACAGCACAGAGTATTTTGTTTCCTTTATGTTGTAGCACAGAAGCCTGCTTTAAATGAGAACTACAGGCATCCACATCAGAAAAGCAGGTTACTAAACCTACTGGAAGATGCACCAGGTAAGACAATTCAGGGAAAGCAATCATTTGTCAATTACAATACTTTTTCCAAATTGAAGTAAACAATTCATGCTAGAACATCTGGCTCTGAACAGCTTTTTCAATAAAGGAAGCTGTTAATTGTAAACATCTGCTGTGTGCTTGAATTCAGACTACTGCAACAGTGTGTTGACACACCCTTATGGACAATCTCTAGATGTATTTTTAGATATTAGTGGTTAACCACCAGTACCTCCACAGCAAAGAAAACCAGCAATAGGGCAATGGCCCCAGACAAGGGATCAAAATACCAGCTGATACCTCGTTCCAGCTCACTGCTAGTTTTACTTACTTTCGCATTATGAAACAGCATTAAAAGAGTCACGTAAACATTCCCAGTTCAGGGAAGAATCATTAGACAATCTGCAGGAAGGGTCAAAAGCCCTTCCCATGCAAGTATAACTAATTTTATAAACAAAAGAGGATTTATAAGCCTAGTCAAGCTATTTTCTGCTAGTTCTGTGTGATTAACAAGTTCTCCATCTATGAGGAGCAAGGAGCATGTAGCAAAGCAGCAGAGACTGTACATACTAGCTTGAGCTAACAGACTGCAACTAAGAATTTCTCTGCAGGACATGCAGCAGGTTAAAAAAGAGTCAGGGAAAAAAAAAAAAAAAAAAAGAGCAACAAGTCATTGCTGTCACTCTCAGCCAGGCAGCTGTGCTCTTCCCCTCATGTTAACTTTGGCATTTTTCAGACTGCTGAGCAAATCCAGCTCACTGTCTCAGCTGAAACAAAAGTGCTCTGTGGCATCACATCTGAAAGCAGTAGTAGAGAACTTCTAGATTGTCTCAGTTACTTTAGTAACTTTAGATAAAGTTATTAAGAATACTTAGCTCTCAGAAGACTGCAGAGTTCAGAGCGATTTGAAACTCTGCTTGCAAATATAGTTTTTAGAGATGGCATTTAGATTTTTCTTACAAATACAATTGAGCCCATTAGCTAAGGACACTTCAACTGTGCTTCAGACCTACAGGCTTTGGTGCTGCTTTATCTTGTAACATACCACAGTCTTTACAGAGATTCATCTGACTGATACCTGTACTGCCACGAAAAAGCCTTCAGTGAGGTCACAGTCCTGCACAACTGACCAACGCTGTTAGGCCAGGGGCTTAAACCCACTCCACTACAGAAAACTAATTTCAGATCTCAGACTTGTTTCCTGATGCGTGCAAGCTTAAAGGTATAGCATATATGGAAAAAGAGAAGCAAGGTCCATACCAAGCAAAGTGTTGTGGACAGAATAGCTATTACTGACCCATCCAAGAAGGCTTTTTGTGTTTGTGAAGTGCTGTCATCCTGTTCTTTGGGAAATGCAGACATTTTGAGAAGAGCAGCACCATTATGGCAAGACCAACACCAAATCTGCAGAAAGACATTTACCAGATGATAAAAGTTGGTAAGCTGTCCCATACAAGTATTTAAGTGGCAGAACAGTTATAAGAAATTTTCTATAAGCTGTGCTTCATTGAATTTTTGTTGTATTCAATAAACCCATCAGTAGAATCAAACTGACACACGTGCACAAAAGCTGCATGCCTCAATACACTGTCACCCCCTCAAGTTTCAATTTAAGCTTTACACAGGCACAAGGAAACAAAATGTCAGATTATATCAAAACATTACTTTCTCAACCACCCTCATAGGTAAAAAAAAAAAAATCAAAATGTCTATGGCCAAATTATGTTGGAAGATATGCCACAGCAAGACAAGACTTGTAAATAACTCATAGATCAGCCACATGTTTCCCCACACAGAGTAGTGTTTTTCTTACAATTCAGCATTGAGATAACTCACAGTAGATACTGTCATGCCTTTCCAAGTGAGCTACACGTAAGGGGTCATCTAAGCATATGAAAAAAGATATTAAACAAATACTCCACAACTAAATCAGATTGCATAGTTACAGGTATTCCTTGTAGTAGGTCAGTCCTCAAGTCTTACTTCCCTTAACACATAATTTCTTGACTCAGACCTACTACTTGAGGTTTGCTCTCAAGTTGACTTTTGAACTCAATTCTGACTCCCAGTTTCAAAGTCTCTGTCCGGAATATTAAACAGGTCATTTCAGGAAGTTAAAGCTGCTACCAATTTATACCAGCCAAGAGGTACACCTCCAAAGGATGCAGAAGTCCCGCAATCACTGAGAGTGGAGAAAAAAATTCTATATAGTCCTTCCACTACCACCTCAAACTGATTTAATGTGGTCAAGCTATTCTGACACTAGCTTCCCAAGAAGAATTTGGAAATAATGAGAAGAGTTCTACAGGGCCTCTGAACAGTGGATAAGGTAAGAGCTACGGATTTAATCTATCTGGACTTATGTAAGGCCTTTAACATGGTCCCACACAACATCCTGCTCCCTAAACTGGAGAGAGAGGGTGATCCACTATTTGGTGGATGAGGAATTGGTTAGTCATATCGAGAGGGTAGTGGTCAGTGGCTCAATATCCAGATGGACATCAGTTACAAGTGCTGTCTGTCAGGTGTCCACACTGGGACCAGTGCAAGTTTAGTATCTCCACCAACAACAGACAGCTGGATCAAGGGCACCCTCAGCATGTTTGCTGATGACAGTAAGCTGAGTAGTTTGGCGGACACCTGAGGGATGGGATGCCATCCAGAGGGACCCAGACAAGCTTGAGGAGTGGGCCCAGGCGAAGCTCAGGCAAGGTCCTGCACCTGGGTCAGGCCAATCCCCAGTATTATATAGACCGAGGGATGAGTGGGGATTGAGAGCAGCCCTGCAGAGAGGGACTTAGGAGAGTCAGTGGATGAAAGGTAGGAAATGACCCAGCAATGTGCAATTGCAGCCCAGAAGGCCAAACATACCCTGAGCTGCATCAAAAGCCGAAGGCAGCATGACTAGCAGGTGAAGGGAGGCAACTCTGCCTCTCTGCTCTGCATGAGACCCCACCTGCAGGGCTATGTCCAGCTCTGGAGTCCTCAGCACAAGAAGACACTGGCTTTTTGGAGCAGGTCCATAGACAGGCCACAAAAAATGATGAGAAGACTGGAGCACCTCCCTTACGAGGGCACGCTGAGACAGCAGGGGTTTTTAGCCTGGAGAAGAGAAGGCTCCAGAGAGACCTCATTGTGGCCTTCCCATACTTAAAGGCAGCTTCTAAGAAAGATGGGGACAGACTTTTAATATGGCCTGCAGCAACAGGGCACAGGGTAATAGTTGTAAACTAAAAGAGGGCTAGATATAAAGAATAAGTTTTTTACGGTGAGGGTGGTGAAACTAAAGTAGGTTGCCCAGAGAGGTGGCAAATGCCCCATCCCTGGAAACATTCAAAGTCAGGCTGGACAGGGCTCTGAGCACCCTGATCTAGTTGATGTCCCTGCTCACTGCAGGAGGTATTACCACTAGATGACCTTTAGAGGTCCCTTTCAACCCAAACTATTCTATGATTCTACAAACGACAGATATAATTAAAAAAACCCACACTTGTTTCCATGGAAATGCCACTATAATTTTTTTGTTGACTTGACAAAAAGTGAACTAAACTATTTTGAACTTCACAATATGCAAAGACAAACTAGGCAGGACAGTACAGAACTACTTTTTCTATGGACTGGTCAATTTAAGACAGTGAAATGAACACGAACTGACAAGAAGCTCAACATGAGCTGGAGGTGTGCTCATGCAGCCCAGAAGGTGAACCACATCCTGAGATGCATCAAGAGAAGTGTGGCCAGCAGATCAAGACAGATGATTCTCCCTCTTTACTCTGCTCTTGTGAGACCCCACCTCAAATACTGTGTCCACTTCTAGTATCCCCACCATAAAAGGGCCATAGATCTGTTGGAGTGAGTCCAGAGGAGGGCCATAAAGATCATCCAGGGGCTGGAGCATCTCTTGCTATGAGGACAGGCCAAGGGCACTGGGATTGTTCAGCCTGGAGAAGAGAAAGTCGGGGGGAACCTTATAACTGCCTTCCAATACCTAAAGTGAAGCTACAGGAAGGGTGGAGAGTGACTCTTCACAAGAGTGTGCAGTGACAGGACATGGGGAAATGGTTTTAAACTGAAGGAGAGTAGGGTTAGACTAGATCTTGGGAAGAAATTCTTCAGCGTAAGCATGGTGAGTCTCTGGAATAAACTGCCCAGAGGTTGTGGATGCCCTCTCCCTGGAGGTGTTTAAAGCCTTGAGCAACCTAGTCTAGCTGAGAGGCATCCCTGGCCATGGCAGGGAAGCTGGATTAGATGATCTCCAGGGTAGCTTCCAACCTAAGCCATTCTATGTGTTTCCAATTTGATGGACAGCTGTTGAGGTTACTTTGCTCCTCGTTTCTATGTGCTCTGTCTTACCGGTTCTTAAGTTCTAGAGGAGGTAGAAAGCCAAAGCCAGCTTGCTACAGGGTGCAAATCAGTCTCTTTAACTTCATTTTCTCTTGAAACTGGTAGAACTAGTTTTTCCAGCTAGGCTACCTGGCTTTGTAAAAATGTCACACCATCAGAGCCAAATACTTACCAGCACCCAAACTGGGTAACTGGAGGTACTCAGCTGTAACTGTACATGCATGGAATTTCAAACCCTACATCCTGCCCCAGCTAAATGCCAGTCAGTACTCAATGCCATGAAAAACAGGCTGATGGATAGACCAGTAGTATATGTAGGCTACAGAACATAAGACAGCTGATACAAGTAAACTGTCTGTGAATCATACGTATATATTTTGCTTTACACTGTGTAAGGAAACACAATACTCTGAGCACTTTTTCCAGAATCTGTTTCCCCTGCTGTAGATGATATAAGGCATATGTTTGAGCTGTTAAAAACAAGTTGAAAAGTTAGTTGAAATTTTATCTTCACATAAGATTTCTTATTCTCAGCCATGCATATATACTTACAGTTTTTTGGAATGCCTCTACCTTCATACTTCAAGATACTCTCTTCAGAAACGCATATAGGAACAACAAAATACAAAGGCAGCCTAAGACAACAAACAACAATAAAAAAAAGTTTCTTGCACTTTAAAACTGAAAAAGAACAATTTCCAAGCTCCTTTTAATGATTGTGAGTGTTCTAGCCCATATGCTCAGGATTTATTCATTCTTACTGCTACAGTAAACTTTCCTACTAGATAATTATATTGTCCTCAACACTCTCCCTTTATATTCAGGTATAATTTGGGTATTTTCTTCCAATCTTGAGCTCTTCATTATTTTTACTGCAACATTCCCCTGCCCTTCCAAGGCTGTAATCACGTCCTACATTTAACTGTAACATCCAGGACTGATTGTTAAGACCACCAGGTCCTAAGACCAAAAAAACCCACCCAAACTACTGTACCATGCTAAGCAAAGGTAGCACTGATTTTCTGCAGACCTTTGAGACATGTAACTAAAGTTCACTATTAAGCAGGGCAAGCTTACTTTTCAGAGACTCTGTAGCCTGCATTGGTAGTCACTACTTTGTATTTCACATTCCCTTTGGTCCGCTCCAACTCATCACGCCAGTCCTCAAGCGTTTCAAACATCATAGTTTGGTTTCTTCCATCTGTCAGACATCAATAATGTTAACTTTGAAATCTATTAGGAACTCTAACATGAAAGCATTCCTGAATCAAGTAGTTAGTTTTCATTAAGGTAAGCACACACCATCTGCTACGTACAGAAAGCCTCCAGTCAAAGATAAAGTACCTTAGGACAGAACACTGCTTCCGTCTCTTCTTCAAGCAATGTATGACAGCAGATGTGCTACTACGTCCTCCTACAGAAACTACCCAGGCAGCCAAGGCTGTCCTTACACCCAGCCTAAAACCCAGGATGCTGTGCAGCAAATGTCATTATATACTAGTGCAGTTGCCTGGCATCTAGTAAAACAGGCTTAAATGTAGAATGAATAATCATACCAAAAGCCTATCTGCAATTCACATACTGCATTTCAGTTAAAGTTCATTCTTCTATCATGGACAGGACTTTTGTACTGAACAGAACATTTCAGGCACTTGATACGAGCAGAAAATTGATTTCAACAATTCAGTCCAAATCATTTCAGCTGAGAACTTCTGTATTTCTCTTTAGTCACCTCAGCAACAGTTATGACAGCAGGTTGATTTAGCCTCAGATTATAACCATATAATTTATGGAGTAAGGCCAACTGTTTTAGGCACCCATCATAACTAAGTATCCCACAAATGTCAGCAAACGCTGAATTACCAGAGCTAGAATTTCCATGGAAGATACAATGGCAAGTTGAAACTTTCCACTGTAAGAAGATAAGCAAGATGAAAAATTTACAGCTGGAAACAGTATATTATTATTGACATCTAGGGGACAAGTTAAAATCTTAAGAGTATCAGGCTATAAGGAGGCATAAAAGACAGTTTCTAAAGTCTATCTGGTTTGTCCAGTAACAATGTCATAACGAATGAGACCAAGGCATTTATTATTGAATACATTATGAAAGTATGAAAGAATTCTGGCACAACACTTTAACATTGCTATGAAGACTCAACTTGTCCCACATTTGCTTAGCCTCCACTTGGAAAAGCTTACAATCTCTCTGATACTTGTAGTCCAAGCTGAACACCAGTTACAGACTAAGCCTACAGGAACTACCCAAGCCAACAATGTGCTCTTGCAGCAAAGGTAACCAACATATTATTGGGCTGCATTAGGAAACCTATTGCCTACAGGCTGATGAGGTGATTGCTCTTCTCAGCTCAGCACTGGCAAGGACATGCCTGCAGTGTCATGTCTCGTGCTGGGCTCCTCTGTACAAGACAAGCACGGGCTTGCTGGACAAAGTCCAGTGAAGGCCCATTAAGATCATTAAAGATCTTAAAGTACCTGATATAAGGAGAAACTAAGAACTGGGATCATTCAGGTTGGAGAAAAGGAGGCTTAGGTAGGCACACAGAGGGACAAGAAATCTTTCCAGTAGACAGGAAAGTAAAAAAACTGCATCTAAACTCAGTGATACCCAGTGACATGACAAAAGGCAGCGCACACAAGCTGAACTACAGCAAGTCTCATTTAAACGTAATTTTTTTTTTTTTTATTATAAGGACAGTCAAATAATGAAACAGACAGCCCAGAAAAGTTGTGGAGCCTCAGTCCGTGAAGAGATTCAAAATTCAACTAGACATGGCCCTTGCAAGCTTACTGTACTTAATCCTATTCTAAACAGGGACAGATGGACAGGAACATGATCAGATGATGTCCAGAGGTTTCTTCAAACCTCAATGATTCTGTATTCCTTGATATATTTTGATAAGCATCCGCTTAATACTCAGGATACATCAAAACTTTCCTCTGTGAAAGAAATAGGTGCTCCTGGAGCACTAAGAATAAGGGTCCTCGTTCAAAACATTTACTTCAGTTGAACTCTGAACTATGAAATGCTAGGAAGTGCACTGATAACTTTTTCTTGAATTTTGCAGCTTACTGTATTATTCAGCCAAGTTTGATCAGGTGGAAAGATATTATATAAAAGTGCTAACTTAGAGGAAGTCAGATGTCTAGTGGGATCTTGCTATGCAAACTTATGCTTTTTTTTGCAGTTGCCTTGGAGAAGCAGATAATTTGCAAATAAAGAGCAAAAAGGGAAATACTTTCTGTCAGATGCCACCAAAAATGTAGTAGCTTAAGAATTAAGAGCAGGAAGTTTGGTTCACTGCAATAGTACAGAAGAAAAACAACATATTGATAAAATAAGCAAAATATTTTCTAGATGAGAGCACTCTAGTCCAGAAGCACATGAAAAGCATTTGCACATATTGATCAAAGTAAGCTTTCAATACAGTGATCCTACTCTTGCTTGGAAAATTTCTGTGCAGCTATGCTGAAGGACACAGAAACTAACAGTAGACAATTCAGAGTGTTTTAACAACAAGCCTAACAATGTCTAACAAGCAAGAAAATTAATCTTGAGGCTCTCTACCAGCAGGGTAGAGTCATATGCTGGGCACAAACTCAGCTACTAAGCATCCCAGACTACTCAAAGAATGAACAAATATGCAACAAATACAAACCAAAACCAGAAAAACAATTACCTGTGTTGTTTGGGGCAGCTGATGCATAAGAGAATAGAAACAAGCGTTTAAGCAGCTTAGGAGTCTGGCTATGGTGAACTATACCACTGACGATCTAGGAAAGGACCAAAAATTAACACCCAGAGACTGAAAATGTCAGTGCAAAAAATGTGGGTTTTTTAACCCCTCTTCTCCCAGGTTTTAAACAAAACTGTTCAATGGGTTCTACCCCCAACAGCTGAAAACTGACTTCTCCACTCTCTGCAAGACACTGTGCCAGTTTGGCTTAAAGAGAAATATTACACATGTTCAACTTCCAGAATGACTCTTATTATTTAAATAAAGGTAGTAGACACCTAGTTTGGAGTTCAGATTAACCCACCAAAAGAACTCAAGTTATCAGGAAAGTAACTGCTTTCCAGTGAAAAAGGCTGAAGTATAAACTGTAATATTATGTATCACAAATGGAACAGTTTTACAGGTTTACCCCAGCTGAAGGTAATTTCATGTAATAGTCTAAAGGTCTATTTTTATTTTCAAAGAACCACTGCATCTGTTTTTCTTAACTGCTATATAGAACCATGTTTAATGAACAAGGTTAGCTAGAAATCAGTTTCTACTTGCTCAACTGGAAATGATTAGAAAACTACTAAGTTTAAGGGGTCTCTCAGAGTGAATGCCATCCTTACCTCATCCCCATAACCAAATACCCAAGCCTAAGTTTAAAAAAGAATAACAAATTAAGTTACTATACTTACTCTTTTCACTTCCTCTTCTTTTGTGTATATCAGACAGAAATTAAATACTCTAAGGTCTTTACAATAGATAATTAGCTTCTCTGGGTATTTTTTCAGTTGTCCAGTTAGAAGTTTCTTCTTCTCATCAAAAACTGCAAAATTTAAAAGTATGAGTAAGCAGTAAAATTAACTTTGCTATCTGTTGATAAAACTATCCCTGTCTGACTTTTCAAAATTCTCAAGAAACTCACTGAAGCCCAAGTTTTAGCAATTTAAACATAAGCATCCTGCAACACAGACTGGCAAGCTCTTCTGCTAATATACTCAACTTTTTTTTAAACCCACTTAAACTACTTCCTTCGAGGTTGAAAATGAACTTGCAGCAAACCAGCTGCTCAGTGATTATTTCTGTTCACATTCTGACTGCATAGCAAACATCAAGTTCTGAGATGCAGTAAGAACATAATTTACTTCTTTTGCCCATGGGAAAGTCCCCAAACAACTGAGATCATTCTGAATTGATAAAAAAAATTATATATCTATATAGTTTAACTACCATGAAGTCCTCAAGAGAGCTCTTTGTTCACCTGTGTTTAAGGATCCATCTTTTCACAACTTCAAGTGCTGCCAGCCAGACCATTTCATATGAAACTAAAGAGGGTCTCACAACCAGATTCCACTATTCGCCCCCTAGTCCATTCCTTCATGAACCCACACGACCATTCATAAACACTCTGAATACTCAAACACTAGTCCAAGGTCAAGATTCTCCCTGTAGCCTTCCCCACTACTTAGAAATTACCAGCTCCATTCTCATTTACCTTTTTTAGCAATACAGGCACACATGTAAGCCCTGCTGCAAGATACTCATTGATTTACTTGTAAATTAAAATGTAATTTTCTATCTCTTTTTATATTTGAAGACATCATGAACCTCATAAACCCAAGTTTCTTTAGACAAACAAAAGGTACTGTTTGGAAATTTGGCACCTGTACTACTCTGCAGTGCTTATGCTCAAATGAAAAGAATCTTTGTATTTATAGGAAGAGTTGATACACAGGATGAACCTCATGCATCGGCCTTAATCAGAGACTTTTCACAGTACACTCTTTGCTTTGCATTATGGCATTTTGAAAGATGTGTTCTGTCTGTCCCAGCAAGGTAATTAACCAAAGTGTAGCTTTGATAAGGTTGAGGGATAAGATTGGGTTCTGACAGATCTCTTATTTGTCATTTCATCATTAAACACAACTGCAGCTGCTTTTTTCTGGACTATGCAATCATAGTCTTCAAAGTGACAACTCTAGCTGTTTTCTGAAGGGGATGTGCATGTACAAAGAGCACCAGCACTATAAGACACTTAGAAGTGTGAGGTATGTTAAACCAAGAGTAGAAAGCTGACCTACCTCCATAGATCTGATCTACACACTGCAGGGTTATGTCATTTTCTCCTACAATCTTATTCTTAAGTTGTGGCTCCTAGAACATGAAAAAAAATTGAGAAATGTCACACTACTAAGCAATAGCTCTCTCTCACAAGTCAAGGATATGTATTCAGTACATATTTTAATATCAGCATTACTTCGTATTCTTATAAGCTGTTTAAGGCAGTATACTGAACAACAGTTACTGAAATACAGACAGATGCAGGTTACACAGCCATAGTTTATAAACTGCAGATCCAGTTTTGTTTCAGCCATACTTGAAATGCAGATAAGTTTTAAATTTTCAGATAGCTTCAAAGCATGCATTTCCACTGACAGTCACTTTTCAAACTAGAACCCTTGCAGTAAACAGGAAATAGAGTAACTTGATGTAACCCAAGACCTTTTATGACAAGTTACCTTGCTATGGGAACCTGGCAGGAAATAGTCTCTTAAAAGAAGTATCCCAAGAATATTCCAACATAGCAGCCAGACTTATCACCGAGTCAATGAAGGCACACACAACCCAATTACCTGCTGTTCTCACAAACCTGGGGTGATCTAGCACTCCCTTCACTTTTATCATTCCAGGAGTTCATAGTTAAAAACAACATGAGCAATATGACAGTTAAAAACTGCTATGTTAAATATTATTACCAGAAGGTTGGTGTACATTACATCAGCAAATTACATTTTGCATGGCAGTAGTTGTGAACACAATCTCATTCAAGTTAATTCCAGGTCTGCAGTACTGTGCATGAGGCAGCTAATACCAAACTTTTGTTAAGAGAAATATGGTTGCATGTTGTAAACCCAAGATTTAAGGTTAGTAATGCAATAGAAGTTAGCATGGTCACTAACAACTTCACCATAGATCTCACGTGATCTGTGGAAAGTGCTCTGCAGCTTTGCCCCAGTTAATTCCAGGAAGTCAAAAAATGCATATTAGGCTGCAGAAGCCTTAGTGTAACATGTAAACTCCTTCAAATATTACCCAAAGAAACTTCCAACTACATCAACATGTGCCAAACAGTATTCTTCCTGTTCTTCTTCACTGTCAAGATCATCTTGCACTTGAGAGCCATATACTAGACTCCCCTTCACTTTTATCCCCTAAATATGCCAGACTGTTGCAGATGCCTAGGTACATCATGAGAGGTGTGGCATTACCATTTCACCTAAAGCAAGGGGGAAAAAAGATTCAACTAATTTCTAAGATTTCAGGGCTTTTTAGCTTTTTGATGTTTGCCAGCTCAATAGTACCATGTTTTTAAATCTTCGCAGTCAACACCTGACTTTGAGTGAAATAATTCAGAGCTTTACTGTGCCACACAAAGAATTATTTAGAGTATTTCCACTGAGTATCAGCTAATTCAGTCTTCTGCAGCCATGAAATGGCTGTTCTGTGGATGTAGCCCAAAGTCAGACAGATTTCATGCAACATTAGAGGTACGTTCGACATTAACACTTCTGCAATTGCTACTAGACAAGCAGTCAGAAATCAGGTTTAAACAAACTATTCATTTAATTTTCAAAACAATTAATGCTTTTAACGTAAGCTTCACAAAACTACCAACTCAGTTTATAACTGTGTCTTCTATGTCTAATTTAAGTGTCCACATACAAGCTTGCATCATTTTTACTTTAGAGCTTAAGGGTTTGCACAGACCAAGCAGACTGATGAAAATTAGTCAGCACTCATTAAAATTTTATAAATCTCTATTCATTCTGTATCCTTATGTATGGGAAAGATATGATTATTTAGTTAGAGACACTCTATGTCTCCAGAGTCTGTCTGGTCATAATTAGAAGACTTGTCTTCCTACATTATCATCTGAAGCAGAATCATCATCGAGGAAAGCAATCTTGAAGTTTGTGCACACAAGTTTCCCATAGGTGCCACGGTACAACCCATCTTCTTGTATGTACTTGTACACCGTGCTTGCCTCGCAAAGCAGCAGTTCGCCTGTGTAAAACAAACAGTGACTTGCAACATAGCTAACATTTACAATTTTATTACTTCAGGAGTAACTTAAACTCAGCATTAGCTTCCTAACAGCTTCTCAAACCATATGCCTGAATATATTCTATCATTGTTAAACAAAAAGCCTAGGAGACAGCCCTGGAATCAGTACACCGAGAGCCCTCCGGATTAGCGTTACTGACAACGGACTGCACACTGTTCAGCTGCAAACGTTTCAGCATCCTGTGACCAGCAGCACTTACACCACGGCATACTCTAAGAGCCTGGAGAACAGTTATGGAGTTGCAAAGAGCTAGTACATGAGCATGTATGAAAAAAAACCCCATAGTCTACTGAAGAATAGTCTATACAGTCATTTAAGAGGTTGAAAACTGCTCCAATTTTCCTTTTTGCTAAACTCTAAGAATGCTGAAACATTTGAGTTAATTATTACATGCTCTTCATGGTTAATTTTTCATATCTTTGACTGGAGATGGTGCTCATTCTACAGGTCCCAGGGCTATTTTAAAGTTCTCAAATCCAAGTTTGTGTAAATGATGGTCAGTAAAGTTCTAATCTTAAAATTCGCAGAAACTGAACCTGAAGCTAAAGAAAGTAAAAACATTTTTTAATTACTATTATCAAACAGACATCTGGTCTTTCCTATAACATATATAACATAATATATAAGGTACAGAAAAGCCAACAGAACAATACTAGTTTCTTCTAAGTTTTTACTTGTATAATACCTTAGTAACATTGTCTTTCCTGATCTCGGAAAGGATTTTAAAAAGAAATAATTGTAAATCAAAAACAATGCTAATAGTGAATGAAGCATCAAAAGGTCTGAGTAACTCACAGTAGAAGCAAAGCAACCAGAAAGTGAGTTTCACTAGCTTTTGGTCTTCAGTTCCCCAGCATAAAAACCCCACGCAAGTTTAAGAAATATGGCAAACTGAAATATAGAATGTTCTCCACATGTAGCTCACCTGAAGTTACTATACTCTATAAAAACTACTTTTTTTTTTTAAAATAGAGGTTTTCAACAACCCACGCAGATACAGATACTTAAAACACTTCAATCTGTGGGAGTTGTCACACCAAATTCTGTTTTACTGCTTGGAACACTGATGTCACATGTGTGCTTGCTGCAGACAGGGGAATGTTTAAATTGTCTACATTAATAATTTTTTATTATTTAACAGTACAATATACAACAATTACCTGGTAATAAGTGAAGATTTACTTCCTTTTCTATAGGTTCCTTTATGTGTATTTCCTAAAGAGAAAGAGTAATTACTACTATGCAAAGTTTGTACCTTCAACACATGCTGTAAACAACTCCTAGCAAAGAGACAAATTAAAACTAATGAAAAAAGTTTCTAAATTAAGGACAATATGTTTGCAAGGTGCTCCTTCCACTAAAGGTCAGTAGTGTACCAGCTAAATAATTGTCAGTGGTTTGACACTCACAGGGTCAGTTCCAGTTGTGAGCACAGAAAAGGAAATGCATTACTTACACAAGTAACAGACAGAAATAAAGCACTACCAATAAATACTTAAATTCTCTCAACACGTGTAAATGGATAAGCATAAACTTAATATTACAACATCATCTTCCAGAGTTGATTCGTAAGCTTTTGCACATACAATATTTGTTTCTAATATACCCTTCAGTTTTTTCAAGCTTCATCCTTCACTATCTGTTTCTGATATTCCTGTGTGTATTATGATCAAGTATGCAAGTTACTTAAACAGTGCTACCAAAATTACAGGGAAAGGGATTTCAGAATCTCAGAGCTCAGACATAAACACAGATTCAGGGTATCTTTTAATTTGGACACCAACTGCACAAAACTAACCTATTAAACTCTCAGTATCACTTATTCTAGCCTTGAGGCACTGATAGTTGAGCTAACATCTCCAGCAGAAAGATTAGAGGACATGCTACACCCTTCCTGCTCAGCCAGTTCCGAACTTCCTCCTCCGAGTCTGAACTACTTCACATGCACTGGAATCTTCCTGGAGAACTACTAGTTAACTGGAAACCCCTCGGGGGCCACGGCAGTAAGCAAGCTAATTTTAGTCTGTCACCAGCATCCAGAGTCAGCTATTGCAAATCAAGGCAAGCAGTCAAAAGAAGACACAAGTAATAAGTTTTGCTGAATTAAATATAGAGAAACAAAAGCTCCTGAGAGCATAAAAATAATCCCCCTTTGCCATTCATGTAAACACTTGGCTTTCGACAGACAGAAGAAACAAAACAAAGCTTGAAACCTGCACTGCAAAACTAAAACCACCAGGAAACCATGTCATGAGAACAGCAGAGGCATTCAAGACAGGTTGAAAAGAGGTAAAGTTTATAAAATGAAAGTGGTGGTGGTGTGAAGAAAGAAATCTGTAACTAGAGCTGGCAGCTAACACAGAAAACAAAATTTGCTGCCCTTGACTTCCTGTAGATGTTGTACAAGTAAATTTTAACCAAAGCTCACACTTGTCAGCTAAATAAGTTACTATGTGAACATGGCTCAAGCTGAACACTGCTGCATTTAAAGAAGAACTACAGACAGTGTCATGATGTTGTCTCTTCACCACTGGCACTCCTAAGCTAAACTTTGGTTTTACTAGTGCCTTTATAGCTACACCTTCTACTACCACTATTTGTGTGCAAATAAATGCAACACTGTTTGCTCACAACCTACGTGCCAACAGTTGCTGCTACAGAACAGTAAAGCAGTATACTAGCTGGGTGCTTTTCCAGTAACTTCTGCTGTGGGAGACCTATGGCACGTAATAACTACCGTTTATGAATACACATTGCCTCAGTGTTTGTGCTTATTGCCATGAGTATCAGCTTGTGCCAGTGCTGGCAGGTCAGAACTAAGGGGAAAAAAAAAAGGAAAAATTTGCCCCAAAGAAGTTCTTTAAGGTTACAACCATTTACTAAAATGCAGTGAAGCTCTTGTAACAGGTATCACCGAGGCAAATAATTTTGAGCAAGTGGTTTGGGTTTTGGTTACAAGATAAACTGGTTATCTTCTGAAAGGAATTATAATTTTAATTAAATAGCAGTATGCCAGAATAGAGACCTCAGTTAAACACTGAGATCAGCTTGTAAAATCCAGTTTTACTCTGTTGACAAAAACCCACAGACACCGAAGTGCTTACAATAGGCAGAATTCCTGTAACATAAAACAGCTCCCAAGCGCTGAGCCACCACAGGAGTTCTATGTGAAAGTCAACATTTATTTCTAACTTTATTACAGGGATATATTTTGAAGACAGTTTTCATACATATGCACTGGGGATAGTTAGAATGCCAGCCACAAACATTGCTGAAGAATCCATGCTGCTGCACTCATTTTCCAACAGAGGATATTAAAATACATTAAATTCTACTAATGTCACATGTTTTATTTCCTCTTAAGAGAGAAGGCAAAAATCTTTATGAAGAAAAGCTGTTAACTCATTCTGAGTCAGTGCAAGTTGTGTAGTAACCCTTAAGTTTAGCTAGCATCTCCACTCTGTTTCAACTTTATTTTTCTAATTGGTTTCAGTTTTAGAGCAATACAGATAACTAACTTAAGAGCTGACACTAAAGTACATGCTCCTCAACACCCCTTTCATCAGTCACACAGTTCACACTCACCCGCCCACCCCTTTTATTCCTGGGCTTGCTCATCTACACGGTGAGGTAATTTGGTTCATACCAACAGTTGGAAAGTCTGTACTTGTGCTACATTTGGTTTTGTTGTTACTGCCTATTGTTAGCAGAACTGGCTCATCAACGGGTCAGATGAGCACAGAAACAAAAGAAAAGGAAGCAGCAGAAGCAAGTCTGTCCCTTTCCACAAGCTAATAAATACACTCAGACCTCAGGAAACTTCACCCTCTGACCATCTGTTGAAGTTATGCATGCAAGCACTTCCCATACATGACCACTGGAAGCCACACACCTCTAGATAGATACTTCTTCATCTGCAGCTTCCCTGTTCTGAATGCCCCAACCAGTATCTTGGCACTTCTTACTCAAGATACAACACAGGAAATCTTACTACCAGGAGTAACTAAATACCATAGGAATAACTAAGATACCTATCGGACATCATGCTATTGATCAAAATTAACTCATCAGAAATGATAGAAACAAAGGCCTCACTTTGCACAGGGTTATAGAAACTTCTCAAGGACATCTCTCACCTGTGCACCTCCCTTGCACTACATTCCTTTATGCAGGCTATCAAATGGTGGTAGGCAATGCAGCAACACCTTGTACTGTTATAACTGATAGAGTAGCAAAACATACCGAAACTGCAGACTGGCAACATGTCACAGCATACTAATTCACAATGATCATCCTCCGTAGTCCAAACAGACTTCCTGGTTTTACAGTGCTCTCAACTGAAGTGTCAGGGAAAGGGGACAGCATGCTCCCTGCAGATCCTCTGTTCCAACAGAGGGGAGACAACAGAGAAACTGTTCCTCTTAGGGAAAGGCTCATCTCCTCTCTTTTTCCTGGCCTTCACTCAAGTATACGGAGCTGCACAGGTTGCAATACCCAGGGACTACATTCAGCTCTATCTCAAAAAGATACTTTAAAGGGGCTAAAATATATTCCCCAAGTCTGTCTGGGGTGACATGCCTTTTTCAAATGCTGAAGCATGCTAGAACCACCACATATGAGGAAAGATCAATTTCAAGGCAGGAAGGTCAAGTAGAAGTTATGCTATTAGCAGGGTCCTAACAGGACTGAAGAGGGATCCTAAATGATTCTTGCTCTTTGTGGCTCCTACAGCCTCACCACAAGTGAAAGCAATCTCACAGCTCCCACTCCACAGGTAGGCAGACAACTGTGGATAGAAAAATCAGTAAAAAATTAAATAATCCCCTGCATGCCAGAATCCAGATCTTGTCAGATAATCTGGATTTCTTAAAAATCAGTATTTCAAAATACCTCAATAGATATATATACTTGACTGATACTGGACATTGCTCATCACTCTCAACAGAGAGGCTGTGCATATAGTCTGCTGCTGCAAATTATATACAGTGATCTCTGAACCCACCTCACCCCATACAATGTTTCCATTTATCCGTAGCCAGACATTTTAGCTAAAGGTTATTCCAGTAATGAAAAACAAGATTTTTAGTAAGCATCCTGGGAAAAACATCATTAGATTCAAGTCATGAAGGAAGCACTTATCACTTCCAGGGTTTCAAGAGCACTGTCTGAAACACACATTCTTTCAAAGCTGACAGCTCAGAGTAGTGCTGTGAGAACACAGGGTATTTTAAGTGGTTACCTAGTTTTCCACAAGTAGTCTCTGCACAGGGAAGCTCAACATCACAACTTGCTGTAAACATTTGGGTTTTTTTCTTATTTAGCTATACTCCACTGAAAAACTAACAGAAGGCTGAGCAAGATTTCTTAACTACACATTTATCATTTATCAGTCACACAAGTTAAACTGTATATTGAAATAGTTTCAAGTTAATTGTGATGCTCCACAGTATGTGAATACAATATTGCTGAATGAAATAAAACAAAATTGTTTAACATTTCCACTGGTATTTCATGCAAAAGAGGAAATACCTGTGCACATGCTCAGCACATACTTTGTATTCAAAAATAAATCACAATACATACTTCATATTTTCTGAAAGACTGTTTCTTGGTCAAAAAAAGCCTACTCCTATGTTGTGTGCCATACAATCCAGAGCAGATACTTACTATACTTCAATAAGAAGTTAGAGGCTGTTTTCAGCTTGTTGTTTTCCTTCCTTTCATGGCTTCATTATCCAACAGCCTATTAGATCATAGTGCATGTTTTCCACGTTCGTTTCATCTTTTATCCTTTCCTCCTTCCTTGCATTGTCCTTTCCATCTCCTCTGACCTCAGCACCCAGCTTTCCCCATGACAGTCCAGAGCCCAGCTGTCCACTTTTTTAACTCCTACTCCTTACACCACCCTTGAATTCCATCACTCCAATTTAGGAGTGCCACACTGTTATAAAAGTGATCGCTACAGAACATACAATATTTGTACAAATATTTACAACCAACAAGTATTTGTACTGGTTATGAACTAACAGCAATGCAGGACTCAAGAGACAAAGAACAAGAGGTATGAAAGCTACCCTCAAATCCCAGCAGCAACCCAAGCTGTTCTAGATTTCAGCAACACAAAGCAGAACAAACTCTTCTAAAGATTAAGGGTCAATACAAAAAATTAACATGCTATAAGAATTAAAATGAAGGATTTAGCTTTTAAGAATACACAAAGACTAATATTAAGCTTCAAATCAAGTTTAATATCTACACTTTTATTCAAGTTAAGATTTTAAAGGATAAGATCCAGCTTGTGAGCCTTGTAAATATTTTCAATTTTGAAATATTAAGTTGGAACTAATAAAGTACTTTACTGGTTCTTGTTTCTACCTCTCCATAGACAAATATTCCTAGTCTAAGATGAGGCATGTCAAAACATTGACTTTCTACCCCAGTATTCACCCTACTTCCTGCAGGGTAGCCAAGTCTGTCCTGAGGGGAAGTGTGTCATTAATATCAACATCCTACGTTCTCGCTCTCAACAGACCACTGATTGATCTGTGGTTCCATACAGCAGAGCACAACTGGGTTATATTTAGTCAGACATCAAGAACACTGCTTTTCCAGACATTCTGGGGTTTCAAAGCAGAATTTACTTCTGCTCCTTTAATAAACAGGATTTTCTGTTTGCTCCTTACTTCCAGCTTGCTATATATTAGAATGAATAGAGTTCCTGTTACTTTTCATATTCAAACAAACCCCAAAAGCAGTTTAAAGCTAACTTCACCATTTTTCTGAACATTACCTAGAGTGACTCTCAGGTATATGAGCATGGACTAAACAAGATCAGACTAGAACAAAACTCAGCTCTGCCAGTTACATTTTCTTATCGTAGGGCTTCCCTGCCCTGGGAGCAGCAGCTTAAGGTCTCACACCATTTTCCAGGCAAACAAGGACAAACTCAAAGAATTGAGAGGTTGCAAGCAAGGACTACAGCATAACACTATGAAGTGCTTGTGTTTAAACCCCCCGCCCTGAATGAGGGTTGGCATACGGGTGATGTCCACAACCAGGCAAGAAAGACCCTCCTGACTGGTTTTCACCCAGGGTCTGGCCAGTCTGGGGTGGGAACTGGTTAGGAGACCACCACCAGGTGCCCCCACATTAACTTGGAGGCAGGGCAAGAAGCCACCTCCACAAGAACTGGCTCTGCTTGCAGTGGGGTTGGGAGGCCTGCCCACACAGTGCATGTGCTGTGTGGGCATTCTGGCTATGGGAAGGGCTTCCTGACTCTTCATGGCAAGTGGAGTTCCCAGGGTGGCAGGGCCAGGACATGAAGCTGTCTCTGGGTCCCTACTCTATAACCAGGCTCGTGGCCTGGCTGCTCCCATTGCCCACAGCTTGGCTCCTTGCCCAGCTCACTCCCTTCTTCACATCCACTGTGGTGGGCGAGTGCATGGACTTGTTCTCCCTCGGGCTGTCCAGCACTTTGGGTCGCGGGTGTGATGTGGTAGCAAAGGGAGGAGTTTGGCTGTTGGTCTGCCTGTTAATGATAATATCATTCTACACTGGGCAAGTGGTCAGCAGAAGACACTACTAGATTGCTTTGTGTTGCAAAGTGGTTGACAGAAAATCTTGCTGCAAGTCAGAAATATAAATGGATTCAGGGCAAGGCTCTGTAAGTTCAACAAGTTTACCATTAACTCATATGTTATTTAGATGAAACCTCACACTGACAAAGTCACTGAGCTGCTGTTTCCCACCTTTTGACAGGGCCTACCACAGGAAGCATCACACTGAACACACCTGTTGAACATACCATACTCTTCTCCAAGCACCTGGGAGTTACACTGCCTTGGTGAAAGGAAAGGTCCCACTTGACCAAGACACGTTCCACACAGCCAGCATTAAGTATTTCTGCTGTTCTATCCACCTAGCTCCAATTCAAACACTGAACGACATGAAACTTAATAGGTACAGGAAATGTGTTCAGAAAGTTATTTTCTTCAGATGCATTCAGAATATGTAGTTCCTTGAGAGATGCTCACTTCTGCTTATTTTAGGATATTTAATCCACCTGGTTTTTCTAGATCCCAAAAGAGCCTTAGATAAAGGAAATGGTTAAAACCAGTATGAATACATAATGAGTGAATGACTGCAAACTCTAATGCATCATGATGTTTCATGAAGAGCTTCATCTTCTAATTTTAAATACCTTTGTTATTCATCCTGCAGCCACCAGGATCATATTTGAAGAGTTACATATTACCAGAAGTTATAATGAAGTTAAAACACTTCGTGATTTGGTACATTACTGCATTACATACATTTGACTTGCACCTCTTCCTAACCAGCCACTTCTAGGACGCTTTAATCATCCAGCCTGCTCATTTAAACAGTGAAGCGTCTTTCAGTAAGTCTAATAAGTGAAGTTCTTACCTTTGCACAATTCAGTACCTTAAGCACACACTTTTGTATACTTGTACAACGTACTTCCTAAGGTGAACGACTGACTGCACACAGAAATGTGTTTGCTGACTCCAGAAATATTTGTGTCGATCATTTACACCCATTCGCACTGGGAAATACCAGGCAGATAGAAAACTTTTGAAGTAAACTGATGAAACTACAAGTCAGGGCTGAAAACATAGAACACCCTAGAGTTGCTACCAGAAAATAAGGACACTCTTTAAACAGCACAGCTGACTTCAGCCATAACAACTCTGCATTGTTAGTTCAGATTCAGTGAAAAATAAAGCCAGCAGATTCTCTGAGGTCCTATCAGTGACTAACCATACTAATCAGCAAAACAGACAAAATGCTCTTCCTTCAGCTCGCAAGAGAATAAGAACAAGTTCGACACAGATTACCATGAACTACAAACTGCTAGTTTTCATCAAGAGTGCTCTTCCCAGAAAACAGCTGCTTACCAGGAATAATGAAGGAATACTTAATAACAACACTGATCTAATATCATCTGCTAACAACATCGCCTCCAAAAACCTAGTCCAAAGCTGCTTCAATCGAACTGCCAACATAAGTTTGAATAAATAAGTGAAAGGACAACAGGAAGAACAGTACGAAAGATACACACAGCCAAGAGTTCAACACCGAGCTGTTAAGGAAACTGGAGACCCAGGGCTTTACAGAGACAGAACTGAAAACAAGGCGTGTACAAAGACAGAGGACACACTGGGGAGTGAGGTTACGCGACATTAAGAGAAACACATTCGGAAAGTCCCACCTTACAAGCTGCACAGTCACAATGACAGCCTGGTCACCGCTTACAAAAAGAACAATTCTTAAGTGAAGTACCAGAAAAATAATTAGCTGAAAACTGACCACTCAGCTGAATTTTTTTAACCGAGAAAGAATGTATCAGCAGCAAGATGCTTCCACCTCGATCTGGGGGAAGCACCAGTCTCGCAGCCCCCAGCGCAGCACACCTAGCAGCACCCGCCCCA
>NW_008615685.1:19783-25719 GCF_000691845.1 Merops nubicus | reverse complement strand
CCTTTTGTTTTAATTATTATTATTATTATTGTTATTTTATTAAATTTATGACTGAGGGGCAGGAGGAAGGGGAGTGCAGACGCTTTCCTGACGTTCAGCCCCAGGGTGAAGTGGAACCTGCCAACGTTGTGGGTCTGCAAGGAGCTGCCTGAGGACTCTGGGTGGCCAGGGGCTTTGTGGCCACTGCCCAGAGAGAGCCCTGAGAGCCCAAAACACCCCAAAATGTGGGATTAAACCGAGCAGACGTCGCATGGTGCTGGCTCCTCTCCTCCCATCAGACTGCCTGAGGACTGCCCATCACTGCCCACGTTGAGACAGGGTGGGAGTTGGGTTCTGCTGCCCCTCATCAAACTCTTTGGCACTGGAAAAGGGGAAAACACCTAGTGACTCGAGCTTCCCCCTTTTCCCTTTCTCCCTGGCTGCTCTGAGGACACCTGGGCAGGGGGGGCATTGCTCTGACCCATCTCCTGCCAGATGGTGCCACCAGGACTTCTCTCTGCATTGGAACTTGGTCGTTTTAGCTCAGTTTTCCTCAGTCACCCTCCCAGTGCCCCTGATGTCCTCCTGCTCCAGGGCAGCTGCTGTCCCCTCACCCCCACAGCCCTTGTCCCCCCAGGGCCAGCAAGAGGAGGGAGGTCTCTTCTTCTGTCCCTCTTATTCCCATCCACTTCACACATTCACAGGGGTATGAAGGATTGCCCAGGGGAGCTGCTCCTACATGTCCTGGGCCAAGAGCCACAGCAGGGCTGTCCCCACCAGGGCCAGGAGGGCACCCAAGCCTTGTTGGGATGAAAACCCAAGCTGTTCCTTTCTGGTCCTGCCACAGGACCAGCAGGAGCCAGGTTGCCTGTGGTGGCAACCACCTCCAGCTCATGCCCAGCCCCAGGGACTGGTGTTGGGATGAAGACAGGGGTACCAGCAGCCTGCACCTCGCTGTGACCACGTGGGGGGTGGTGGAAAGGAGAAGCCATCTGCAGAGGACTCTGCTTTTCCAGTGAGGAGCCCACCTTTATCTCCCCTTTCTGGACTTCATCCCATTTCATTTCTGGCCTGAAGAAGTCACAGGTCATACAGTTTTACTGAGGGCTCTACAGCTCTGCCTGGGGACAGCCTCTGGCAGGATTTTCCCCACGCTGAGCCTGCAGGGTTGAGCCGAGGTGTTGCAGTGATGTGGAGGGAGTTAGCAAGGGCCTGAGATCATGGTCTGGACTGGTGTGTAGGACATGGAAACAGGTTTCTGCTGGTGTGTAGGACGTGGAAACACCCATTGGACTGCAGCTGGTGTTCAGTTCTCCATTCAGGAGGGACGTTCATTCTAGAGGGGTGAGCTCTTGTGGTTTGAGGTGCTGCTGGACGCTGATTTTGAGTTTCCAAGTCTTTCTGCTTTCCCATCAGTGGGATGTGGTGTGGCAGCTAGAGAGGGAATCAGAGCACCCATGGGACACAGCAGGGGCAGCCTTCCCCCCTGAGACCCTCCCCAAGCTGCAGCACCCCAGCTGAGCACCCCTGGGGCAGGTGGCCAGAGCTCCACCACGCAGCCCTGCTGCTGTCCTCTGCGTGGCCTCCCCCAGGGGGGTCACACTCCAGGCTCTGGGGTAAAGGCTCATCCCAGTGTGGCTCTGGGTGTCTGGGGGTGTGTGTTGGGAAGAGCTCTGGGTCTCCTGCCTGGGGGGTGGGAGCACAGGCTGTGGGGTGCAGCTCCTCAGAGCTGGGGAGATGCTGGATGGGGTCTGCACACCACGGAGATTCCAGAGGGATTTCCCCCTGGGGGGGCAGATGGGAGTGTTTGGAAAGCTGGGGTGGGGATTTTGGAGAGGGGTGGCAGCAGATGAGCTATGAGCTGCCAGCCAGGCGTTCTGGGTGGCTGAGTGGAGGCTGAGTTGTCCCTGTGTGCATGGACAGTGTCACAAGGACAGGGCCTTTGTGCTCCTGGGGTTTGCCAACCAGTAGAAAATGATGATCTAGCCCCTTTCTGCCTCAGAGAGCAGCACGTGTTGCCCTCCACGTGTGCCAGAGCTGCTTCCCAAGGACCACGACACGTCCAGTGAGGATTTACTTGAACCAACTTTACTGAGCCTTAAAAGAAAGCAAAAAAAAAAAACAACATAGCTTTTCATTTTTATTTTTCACATTTTGCACTCGGGCTGTTTTAGAGGCTGATGATTTTTCTTTTCATTTAAATTTTTCACCTTTTTTTTTTCCCACTCCCCTCCAGGGAGTTGGCCTAAAATTTGTGAACTCTGTCGAAGTCTTTGAGATGTTTCAGGACTTCCCAAAGGGATTTTTCTTTTCATTTAAATTTTTCACTTTTTTTTCCCCCCCCTCCCTTCCAGGGAATTGGCCTAAAATTTGTGAACTCTGTAGAAGTCTTTGAGGTGTTTCAGGACTTCCCAAAGGGAGCTGATGTCCCAGCACAAGAAAATTGACTCACAGGGTGTCAGATGCCACTGAGGGAATCTCTCTCTGCCACCCTCCTTATCTTTTCCCCTCTCATTTTGTCCTGGTAACCAAGAAAATGGTTTCAGGCACCTTGGGGTGGTTTGGTGCTTTCCCTTCACTGTTCCCTGCGTTGCTTTGCTGGTGGGAACTGGGATACTCCCAGTTTAGCCAGAACTGGTTGAGCCAGAGCCCTGGGGGTGGAAGGGCAGCCCAGTGGTGTTGCTTGTGAGCCCTTCCCTGGCTCCAGGCGCGGTCTGGCGGGACTCTGTTAAATTGAATAGTAATAGCACTAATGTGACACTTCAGTGCTGGGTGAGACCAGAAGAGTGGCTCCTAAAGCTGCCCCACAGCTCCTGCTCTCCCAGCACCTGCTCTTTGGGGGTGGGGACAAATTGAAGGGTCTTTTTTTGGGGTTTTTTTTTGGGGTTTTCTTTTTTTTCAATGCCTTATGCTGACGATGTCTGTGAGCATCCCAGGCCTTGTGCTGCCTGACACTGCGTGGGTGAAGGGAGGAAGGTGTCTCAGTGGGACACCCTTGGGCTGGGTCTCCAGCACTGGCAGCCCTAGGGTGACCTGTCAGCCCCCCCCCAGAGAGTTTTCCATGGCTGCTGCCCATCAGGGATCACCTCAATGCCACGGGACCCTCCCTAGGTCCTGGCAGCTCCTCTCATTGCACAGAACTTCACCAACCAACAAAACTCAGCAGGCAGTTTGGGGCAGGGCTGGGGAACCCCTCCTGGGCTGGGGGAACCCCCACACACCCTCCTTCCCTCTCCAAGCCCTCGGTATTCTTAGGAATTGCAACTTTTCTCACATGATGTGTGTTACTCTGTAGGATTTGGGCCTTTTTTCCCCCACCCCACGAGATTTTGGCTGCAGATCTTGTGTTCCCGTGGAAGTGCGTGGCTGGAGTGGGGCAGTGTTGCTGTGGAAGTGTTCAGTGTGTCTCTCCACCAAGACCTGTGGGTTTTTTCTGTGTGTCTGCCTAGGTTGTGTCCCTGGCACATCTTCTGGAGCAGCATGGGCTGCTCTGGCTGGGAGTGGCTGTGTCCCCTCCAGGCACACGCCCCGGCCCTGTCGCTGCAGGCAGGGCTGGACACCCATGGTTGCTCACCATGGATTTTTAATTCAAGTATCTAGGCAATATGAATACTAACTTAGCCCCTTGGGATTTCTCCACGTGATTTTAGGGAGGAGCAGCAGCAGAGCTGAGCTGGAGCAAAGCTGTGAGCAGGCAGAGAGCAGCCCCACACTGATCTCCAGCACTGGGTTCTCCTGCCTGAGCCAGGAGCAGCCGGTTCCTCTTCATTTGGTGCCTCCAGCAGCAGGAGGGAAGGAGGGAACCTGCTCCTTTCTCCTCAGATATGTTTTAGTTGCTGCCCCGAGTTGCTTCAGCCTGTAAGGGGTGATGGATCCTTTGCAGGGTCCTGCCCAGACCCTGGCTGGGGGGTTACAACAAAGCTTCCAGGTCCCACAAGCCTCCAGCTGGTGCCTGTGCCACCCACCTTGCCCCAGGTGCCCCAGGACCAGCTCCTGCACCTCCAGGAGGTCCTCGAGGTGGCCTGGGCTCTGTGCCTTGTCCCCCCAGGAGCCAGCTCGTGGTGGCTTTCTGTGCAAGGTGCTCTCTGCAGGCACGTGGTGTCCTGGTAGGTCTGTCTGTTGGTGGCTTGGTGGCCAGAAGGCAACCTGTGGCTAACACAGAGCTCTGGAATTGACTGGGAAACACATTTGTTGGGCTGTGAGGAGCTTAAATCAGCAGGTTAAATAGATGGAAGTTTAGGGGAGGGTCTTTTCCAATTACATATAAGAGAGGCTGCTTGAACGTGGACATTGGAAGTCTGTGATCTCTGCATCTCATCATCCGAGTTTCCTACTGACCTTGGGTGCCGTTAGGTCCAGATGGAGAAAGGTTTTTACCCAAAGCATCCCTGACTTTGCTACTTCAGTTACACTCCACCCAGTGCAGGAGGAGCTTTCAGCACTCCAGGTTGCCCATTTTCAGCTTGTGGGGAGTCGTGCAGCTCTGTCCCTCTTTGGGCCTTGCAGTCACTTTGGTTTGCAGTGGACAGAGCTGGAATACGTTGCTGTAGGTGGCATCTGTTAATCCCTCCTGTGTGGGGAGACTGAACGGAAGCCTTTGGGGTTGCTGGGGCACAGAGCTCTTGACATCAGCATGAAGACTTCATGGCAATGCCATTTCTAAAGAGCACCCTTCATCCAAACCTCGTGCTGCTGCTCCCAGCTGTGTTTTTAACTCCAGGCTCCACGTTGACCATTCCCAGGGGCACAGGTTTGGAACACTGGTGGTCAGAGATGAACCAACCCTCCTCTTGTTGGTGTAGGACCCTGCCCGTGGGCTTCCAGCCAGCACTGAGCAGGGATTGACTCTTCCAGGACGTGCCATGCAGAGCAGGCGTGGGGGTTTTCAGGCCTGGCACTGGGAGGAAGGTGTCACTGGAAGGTCAGGGTTGCTTCACCCAAGGAAAGCATCCAGCAGGAGTTCATCAGGTCCCATTTTTGTGAAGCACTCAGCTTTGTCCTGCAGCTGCTGGGAGGGATAGGTGCTGGAGCCCAGTCACCCCAGGGGGAGGCATTTGTCCTGGTGGCACCATCCCAGCAAGGGTGCCACGAACCCTCCCCAAACCCCCATACTCAGAAAACCTTCTGATGCTCATCCTCACCTTGGGGGAACCCTCTGAGTGCCCCTGTGTGCTTTGGGGAAATGCTGCTGTGGGGTGCTGGGCTTGGGGGGTTCAGTCACAGCCCAGTGGTTTTTCCCATCCATGCCCCCACGGGTCTGGTGGAGAGCACCAGGGCTCTCAAACCCTGAGTCTGAGGTCAGTGACTTGGGGAGAAGGTGCAGGGTCCTGTGTCAGTGCTCACTGAGAGCAAATGTTCCCATCTTGGCACTGCTCATTGGTGTTTTCTGACCATGGCAAGGGAGGAATTCATTCAGCCCAAGCCTGAGTGTTGGCTGCTAGCTCCTGGGTGAGGCTGTCTCAGAGCAGCACTTGGTGGTGGACAAGGAATCATCTTCTGATGAGATTTCTTTTCTCTCTGTTCCTAGAGCAGCTGGGGACATCCCAGTAAGCAGCTTAAGGCATCTCACTCACCTGCCCCAGTCCTGCTGCAGACGCTGGACTGGATTAAACTGTTCCCTGAGGGACTCAAACCCCAGCACCCTTTGCCAAGGAGTTTTACAGCACGTGCTGGGGTGTTCACACTGGCAGATCTGCTCCCAGGCTTAGGTCCCTGCTCCCCACGAGCACCTCAGTCTGTCTGGCCATGCTGTGGCTGGGCCAGGTGTGGCAGAGGCCAGCAGTAGCCCAGGGCTGGCTGGCACAGATCCACTGCGGGCACATCCCCAGCGAGGGCTGGGGGACCTCCTCAGGAGAGACACACAGGATCCCAGCGTGGTGGGGCTGGAAGGGACCTCTGGAGATCATCTCATCCAACCCCCTGCTCCAGCAGGTCACCCACAGCAGGGTGACCAGGGG
>NW_008615685.1:19115-19628 GCF_000691845.1 Merops nubicus | reverse complement strand
CAGCCTCTTCCCCCCACCCTTTAGACATTGATCAGCACTGATCAGATCCCCTCTGAGGCTTCTCCTCTCCAGCTCAGCAGCCCCAGGGCTCCCAGCCTGTCCTGGCACAGAGATGCTCCAGCCCCTCAGCAGCTCCAGTAACCCTGAGCTCAACTGTGCATCTTGAGTTCCTCTCTCGCCTTCAGTCTCCTGTTTTCCACCCCTCAGCCTCCTCTCTCTAATCACCAGGAAGCACAGCTCGGGTGGCATTCCAGCTCCAGTTAGCACTGGAGGCTGAGCAGCAACTCCTGGCCCCTGCAGAAGCTCTGGTGAGCATGGAGCAGGGCAGAGCCCCTGCTTTAAGCAGGGGAAATAAATGAAATGTGTATCAAAGTATATCTGAGTTTAGGAGGGTGCAGAGGAACGTACCTCTTTGGATAGCCAACACGTCCCCTTCCTGGTCTCTCTGGGCAGCACCAGCTTTTCTCCCTTGGTTTGGGAAGCTGATGTGTAAGGTGGAGCCTGGGGCTGACA
>NW_008615685.1:18415-18964 GCF_000691845.1 Merops nubicus | reverse complement strand
GTGGCCAGTGCCAGCCACTGCTGGCTGTGAAGCAGCTGCTGCAGCCCCCGGGCTCCCCGGGGGGTTGTTTTCATCCTTTTTTTAGCTCTCTGCAGAGTTTTGTAAGTGGAAGGTGGGTGGGTTTTGCCGTGGAGACGGATGGAGGCGCCTGAAGTGGTGGAATACCTCCCAGAGCAGAGCAGGAGCTCTCAAACCAGCTACAGGAGGATGCCCCCAAGGCTCCATTCAGCCTTTGCTTTGGGGGGCTGGTTGCTTGTGTCCTCCCTGTGTGGCCGTGGCCGGGACAGCGTCTCCTCTGCTGTAATTTGGGGTTCCCCCCTCCCCACCCAGCTTTCTGCTGCTATCTCAGCGTCTTGAAGCTTTGACACCAGCTCTCTGCTTTTCCTTTTTCTCAGAGGATTCCCACCAGCTCTTTTGTAACTTGAACAACCCCAGTTTTCCAGGGCCCCGATCGCTGTGGGCAGCAATGCTCCCTTGGGCTCCCCCCAAAACTGAGCTGAGCCCCCCAAAACTGAGCTGAGCTCCCCGAAAATGAGCTGAGCTCCCCAC
>NW_008615685.1:17801-18350 GCF_000691845.1 Merops nubicus | reverse complement strand
GGCGCCCCGGCAGACGGAGCCACCTCACCCCTCCTCATCCTCGCCGTGCCTGCGGGCTGGGAGGGACAGGGGAATGTCCCCTCTGCTGAAGGAAACCAGCAAAAAAACCCATTTTTGGTCGGTGGGAAGAGGAAAAGAGCATCTGCCAGGGGGGCAGCTGAAGGGCAGGGCGAGGAGGGGGAGGAAAACCCCACTGCCTTTGGCTGTTCTCCCTCAGCGTTACCCAAGGGCAGCCTGGTGATTTTGTGTTCATGTTTGAGGTCTGGAGTTCCCCAGAGAGCCCCAGGAACCCAAACCTGCCCGGGGTGGCATTGCCACTGGGTGGGACTGGTGTGCACTGGGCGCAGGGACCCATCCAGCCCAGCCCAGCACCCTGCTCACCCTCCTGCCTGGCCGTGCTCCCGTGCTCCTCTTTGGGCTGAAATCCCTGGATTTGAGTGTGGCCTTTCCAGGAGCAGCCGGGGGGTGTTTGGGGGTGGCCACTGGGAGAGGCTTTAGCTGGGGTTGCTGGCTGTGCTGGGGCCATGGGTGCTGAACCCCCAGCTGCTG
>NW_008615685.1:13673-17513 GCF_000691845.1 Merops nubicus | reverse complement strand
AGCACAGCTTGGCAGAGAGGTTTTCTGCCAGTGCATCCTCCTCCTCCTCCTCGCTGCCCCATCTGCAGGGGTGGCAGTGCCAGCGAGGGGACATTTGTGCTGCCACCAGAGCAGTTGGACAGGGAGGAGGCCAGGGGGCAGTGACAGCAGGACCCAGCTCTGCCTGCTCCAGAACCGCCTCTGCTTTTTCCCCCAGTGTGGGGAACACGCTGCCCCGTCCCCCCGCCCGGCCGTGCCAGCAGGTTCTGGTGCTGCTGGGGTTTGGGGCTCACTCTGGAGCTGCAGCCCCTCAGCAGATGTGTCCAGCTGCAGCCCCACAGCCCTTCCAGCACCACTCTGTTGGTGTCTCAGCTGGCTTGAACAAAACTGAGCATTTCTCTCTTTCTCCCCTTTTTTTGGACCTCAGAAGGGTTCCAAGTTTCCCCCAGATGCCCAGGATGGGTCAACCCAAATTTCCAGCAGCAGCAGCTGCCCAGCTCTGACCAGGGTCTCCCCTCAGCTCCCTGCCTGCTCGGGGGGCAAACACAGATCTTCAGGACCTTCTTAAAAAACATGATTTATATATGGTTTTCCCTGCAAGTGAGATACCACTGCTGGCCTCAGGCACCCTCCAAACGGGCTGGAATCAGGCTGGGGGCGTGGGCAGCCCTGAGCACCCCAATTTCTGCAGCCTCTCCCCTGTCTCAGCTCTTTCAGAACCCCCACAGGAGAAGGAGGCAAAAATAAAAGTGTCTTTTTTCCCCCTTTACTCACCAGACCTGCAGACTGACTTTGGGGGGTGCAGCAGGGTGTGTCCTCCTCTCCGGGCTGCTCGTGGGGAGGGACACCAGCTCCAGAGAGCTTAGGGGGGGCAGAAGGGGGAGGGCAGCCCAAAATTGGGGGTGTTACCCCACGGGGCAGCAGCAGCTGAGGCTCGTGCTCTGGGCAGGAGTGTGGAGCTGAGAAGTGGATGCTTTTGCTTTCCCAGCGAGTGCACACGCTTCTTTTCTTTGCTGGTCTTATGCTGAAAAGCTGAGATTTATGTACTGTATGGGGAAAAGAAAAAGGAAAAAAAAAGGAAAAAAAAAAGAAAAAAGGAAAAAAAAAAGAAAAAAGAAAAAAAAAATCCTAATGTTCCAAAATAAATGACAGTATATTTTGTACTTTGTAAAGTGTTAATTAAAATGAAAAAGAATAAAAAGTGAAACATAGGCTGCCTGCTTTTGTACTGATCACACTGATGAAAATAAAGCAGAGCTTGGCATTGTCTATACCCTGTGCTGCTCGGGTGTTTTTGGCCTGGGCCTGCCTCACCCAGTGCCCTTTGCCTCCATACGCCCACCCAGGAAGGTCAGCAGATGGCCCCGAGTGCCCCAAACCTGCCCCTGAGTGGATTTTACCCCCTGGGTACCTGCCACCCTCTCCTCCATCCTGCAGCCGCTCTCGGGGAGCCCCCAAACCTGCCCCACCCTTCTCCTGGCAGTAAGGAGCTGCTGGGGTGCTGCTGGAATAACACTGGTGGTTATTCAAGCCTGGAGAGCCCCCAGCAGAGCCCCTCCTGAGCTGGATGGTGAATTCCAGCCCCTCCTGGGCTGATTTTTGGGCTGTGCAGGGCCTTTGCCACACGCTCCTCAGAAGCAGGAGCTGAAGAACCTGCCTGAAACGTGCCCCAAAGCAGCAGTGACATTAGATCTGTGCCCCCATCACAGCTACACCCATTTATGCTGGATGCTTCAAGGGAAGCAGCTCTACATAACCTGTGGTCGAGAGCAGTCTCTCTTTAGCCCTGTGTAACCCATTTTTGACTCTTCTGGTCAAGGGTAAGGGCACTCACGTCCGAATTTAGTGTGGCACTGCTCAGCTGTGTTGCCTTGAGGGCTGAATCCATTTAAACCCAAATTAAAACCAACACGTGTGCTGAAAAAAGAACTCAGCTCTGCCTGCAGCTCCCTGCAAGACCAAGTGGTGTCTTCAGGTAAACACACAGGATTTAGGGGGATAAACTGGTGCTAAACTCAGACTCAGGACACTGAGAGGTCTTGGTGTTCGTGGGGTTTGTACCTCACCTGCCCAGGCTGTGCAGGAGGTGCTGGGGGGGGCAGATGGAGCTCCAGCCCCTTGCACAAAACTGCTACAAAAATAGATTGGGGTGAGTCATGATGAAATATTATTTCAGGAGTATTTCGGATGCTTCAGGGTCATTATTAGTTCTCTGAGTCATTTGTTTTTGAAGGCTCCTGCAGAGTGTGCTCCCAAAGTGAAAACACCCCAGCCCTTGCTGGGGGCTCCCCCCCAGGAAAGCTCCCAGCTCTGAGTGCCTGTGCTGGACCTCCAGAGCCCCTAAAAGCAGCTGCACAGCCCCCAGAACCCTGGAGCTCCCACCTTTACCCTGTAGCCTTTGACACGTGTTGTGTTCAGCCCGGGCTGGAGCCACTCTGGCTGAGCCCAGCCCCCAGAGGGAAAAGCTCCAGCCCCTGCCCTGGGAGAGCCCCTGGCACCCAGCAGGGTGTGGAGAGGGCACCTGGGCACGGAGCTCTCACCCTGCCCTGCAGCCCAGCTGGTGCCCAAGGGGCTCCAGCCTCTTTTCAGGAGGGTGAATTACTCCTCTTGCTAATCAATGCAAAATCAAGTTGATTATTTGAGTTCTAATTTGAGCTGCAGCCCTGGCCTGTGCCCCCCCTGCTGCAGGTGTAGGCAGGGCTGAGGTGTATTTTGGGCTGGATAATTTGCCACTCTTTGAAGGACAAAGCCATGAGAAGCTGCCTTCCAGCACACCCCGGGGTCATTCCACCGTGGCCAAGCACAAGCTGCTCAGGTGAGGGGCAGGTGCTGCCCCGTGGGGAGGGAGGGGTCTGCAGTGGGGGGAGAGGGTTCTGTGCTGGTGTTTTGGGGTTTGTGGTGACTCCATCACATGGGGATAAACTATTGCTGCTCTCAGCAGCCCCCAGGGTGAGCTGACAAGGGCAAGGGCTTGAGGACAGGAAAGGGCTGTTGCAGATAAACCCTGATCTTCAGGGTGGGTTTTTATCCCTTGGTGGTCTTCAGCCCTGTGGACCAGAGCCCTTGGTTGCAGCCACATCTGTCTCCTCTTTGAGCAGGGTGAAGCTATGTTGTAAGACCTCAGGTGGGGCAGGAGCCTCTGTCTGAGGGCCAGAAGCCACCAGTGCCCATCCTGCACCTTCTCCAGAGGTTGCCCTCACCTGGAGGACCCACCTGCTGCTCCCCTGCAGCTGGAGGCTCCAAGTGCTGCAGCTCAGAGACTTCCCTGTCTATTTTTGGTTGCCACTGATGCTGCACAGCCTGCAGGCAACCTCTTGGTCACGGTGGCTGACTGACCAAACTCAGCCATGGAGGTCCTCTCCTCTGCCAAGAGACAAAGGTTTTGGTGGTTGTTTTTGGTGGGTTTTTTACAGCTAACAAGCAGGTCTTGTTTAGAAGCCCAGCCCCAGAGCAGCTCCCTGGGCCCACCAGTCGCTGGCGTTTTACCAGCCCCGTGGTCCAAGCAGTGGCTGTGGCCACTCAGAGGTTTTGGGTGCTGGCTGGTGGCTGAGGGGGGCTGTGGGTGGGGTCTGCCTGGAGCCCAGGGGAGCTGCTGACCCCACAGCATCCTCCTGGAGGTGGCTGCTCATGGCAGGACAGCTGGTGGCTGTCACAAGGGGTGTCCCCAGGGCTCAGGGCTGGGGGGATCTTCAGTGTCCTCATCAATGATCTGGAGGAGGGGATATGAGGGGATAGCCCTCAGTGAGTCTGCAGGTGACACCATGTTCTGAGTGTGCTGATCTGCCCCAGGGGCTGGAGGCTCTACAGAGGGCTCTGGACAGGCTGGGCCAAGGGGCCAAGGCCAATGGGCTCTGGTGCGGC
>NW_008615685.1:0-13273 GCF_000691845.1 Merops nubicus | reverse complement strand
TTTAGGTTGGATACCAGGAAAAATTTCTCCCCAGCAAAGGCTGTCCAGGGCTGTGCCAGGCTGCCCAGGGCAGTGGTGGAGTTCCCATCCCTGGAGGGGTTTCCAAGCTGTGGAGATGTGGTGTGAGGGACACGGGGCAGTGGGGACCTGGCAGTGCTGGGGAACAGCTGGCCTTGATCTTGAAGGTCTCTTCCAACCAAAATGGTTCTGTGTGGTTGGCTGGGAGTCTGTAGGACCATGCAAGCAGTGCAAGACACTGTGAGCAATGACATGTGGCCATGATTTGGGCAGCAGTGAACAAAGATGGGGAGGAGGCAGAAGAGTCAGGAGTGAGAGGGGATTTCAGACTTGTTCTTATTCCCCTTTATTTCCACCACTCCTGGGAGGCAAGCAAGGCACGTGTGGAGTAAGGTGTAAACTAAAGTGAACCCAGAGCAGTGAGGGTCTGCCCCAATTCACCAGCAGCTTTCTGCTCCCTCTGCCTCAGCCCACCCCAGCCACAGCAGCTGCCCAGCACAGCTCCCAGCACAGCTCCCAGCACCCCACAGGCCTGTCTGTGTCTGTGAGCCTCGTTTCACCTTCCCAGTGTTTTATGAAGGCTTTATTTTGTCAAGGTAGGTTTTACCCCTTGAGTTTTGGCACTTACAGAACAGGTTGGATACAGGTTTTCAGCTAATGGAACCAGAAGGAGTCTGTGGTGTCCCCTGGGTCTGTGGACAGATCCCCTGCCAGGACAGCATCAGTGCTGGAGGTGCAGAAGGGCCTCAGCTGACAAAGTTTTCCTGTCACATCACCATGAACTGAAATGCTTCAGTTTAAACACCACGTGCAAGACAGAGGAGCTCATGTGTGAAGTCAAGCTGAAGAATATTTCCATGACTACTGAGGAAGACTTAACAAATGCTTTATTAAAAATGCATTAGCTTGGAGTTTGCCAAAATACTTTAATCAGCAGAAGTGTCCCACACAGAGAAGTGACACAGCTCTGCTGCTGTTTGGAGTGTGGACTTAGAGGGTCCACAGCTCCTCTGCTATGAAGGCACCCAGCATCACAGCTCTGCCTCTTGCCCTGCTAGGCAGTACCAAAAAACCTGGCTGATTTAAAAGGGCTCTTGGCAACTGAGAGCCACCATGTCCCTGACAGTGGAGAGTGCAGGGACTCCCCAAAACAAGCACCCCAGAGCTGGGGACAGGGCAAGTGTCCATAAATTCATGCCCTGTGCTAGTCTTCCCTGAGGGAGATGCTCTCCATCCTCAGGCAGAGGGGCTCCCCAGCCCCCCAGGCCCTGTGGGAGCTCCTGGCAGAGCAGGCAGAGCACTCCTGCACCCCACTCTCCTCGGGGGACATCCTCCTCCCTGCAGTCAGCTGAAGTGTCCCGAGGACGCAGAGATGCCAACACACCCAGGCCCTGCCAGGGCTGACTGCTCCCCATCACCTCCTGCTGCCTCCACTCCACGAAGCTCCAGGTCCTCCCCATCTGCTCAGGCCCAGCAGGTTTGCTAGGTGAAGGATTTAACCATGCTCACCATGTGATCGACTCCACAGGCCACGTCCAGCACCTCCCCGGGCACGGTCACCTGCGCCAGACACACGGGGGTCACTGCAGCTCCTGCCCCCCACCCCCCAGACACCTTCCTCCCCCAGAGCTCAGAGGTGCCCACCTCTAGGCAGGTCACAGACTGCTCCTGGGCAACTGCCAGAGTAGTGTCAGACAGGAGGTGGCTGCTGGAGGGAGCACAACCCCCAAGGGCCAGACCTGCATGTGCCACGCCTGGCGAGGTCACTCAGCCACAGCCCTGGATGTTGGGCAATGCTCCAGAGCTGGTCTCTTCACTGCATTTTCAAAAGGAGGAAGCATGCTAAAGAAACATCCTCACAGGCACATGGAAAGGGACTCCAGGGTGGTCCCACTGACTGCCTCCCTCCTCTCCTAACTTGGCCTTCGTGGAGACTGGGAACATCTGGCAGCTGAGTGCTGAACTCCAGAGCCAAAGACTCTTCTACACCCACAGAGGGTGGCTCCTGGAGCCCTCTGAGAGGAGGGAGTGGACCTGGAAGCACTGTGCAACAGCTATGAAAACAGTTCTGTGGCTAAGGAACAACTGACTGCAGTCAGGCCAGTGACCCAGCAGCACAGCTGCTTCCCTTGAAGAGGAGCTGGGGAAGGAAGGCCACTGCTGCCTGGGCCTGCTGCCACTGTGTGACCACCACGACCAAAGCATTCACCTCTTTTACATGTGTAATCCAAATCTTTTGGGCCACAGAGGACCAGTGCTGCTGGTGTTCTCTGCAGCAGGTACCAAAGCAAAGTGTGGGTTAGGAGGGGAGGGAAGAGACAGGGAGAGGTGGCAGGCAGGAGACTGGACAGAAGGGAGATAAGAACTGCTCAGATGTGCCAGCACAGCACCAGATGTGCCAGCACAGCACCAGATGTTGCTTTGGGATCTGAAATCAATACTGAAATAGCAGACTTAAGAATGTATTGCATAGCTCCACCCCTAAGTGGTCTTGATACCACCATCCTTACCCTCCAGGGGAAATAATGGTCTTCCATCCTTCCAGTGCCCAGGCACCCTCTTAGATTCTTGCCCCATACAAACAGTTCTCCTCTATCTATACAAGGGGGGAAAAAAGAATAAAAACAATAAAACAGGGCAAAAGGCATTAAAAAGGAAGAATTCTATCTGTGATGCTGATGAGTGCTTCCAGGAGTACAAAGGGCTATACACCCACTGAGGTGAGTTCCCAGCCCAATAAATGTCCTTGTGCCTGGGGAAAATGATGCCCAACGAGCAGGACAAGCTGCAGGTCATGAGCACAAGTCTTTGCCTGCCCCTCCTACAGCTCTTGCTCTGGATTGTTTCTTTGAAGAAAGAGCAGCAGGAGGGATGCCAGGGAATGATCTGTGGTGAAGTGAATCCCTTGCTGGAAGGCAGAGTTACAGCTGCCCCACAGCAGCTATCACACTGCCAGGCAGGGAGAGCTGCCCCAGGCTGTCCCTGGGGGCTGGTTATCAGCTGCCTGGCAAAAGGGGCCTTCTAACAACTGGGGAGAAGAAGCCACTGGTGTTTAACAGAGCTGGAGAGTTTTAAGCTCCTCAGCAAAGCATGTAGATCTCAGAATTGCTCAGATCAGCCCCACAGCAGAGACAACCAAACCTCTCCCTGTAACATAAGCACAACTTAATCCAAACACAGCTTCTGATGCTTCCTGAATGCCAGGGGACACCAGTTACAGGCACCCTGGCACCAGACCAGGTGCCATTCACACCACTTCCCCAGGAAGGACCAAGCTCTTGGCTCCTCACACTCCTCCTCAGTGAAGGCTGACTTCCACCACAAAGCACACGGGTTTTCTGTGCTGCTGCCCTCTGCTGCCCATTTTTAAGTGCATTTCCAATTCAAAACTTCCTTGAAAGCCTGCTATCCAGTAGAGGGATCACACCCTTTGCATGTTAAACGTGTAGTCTTCCAGCCTCAGAGTGTTAACAGTCGGTTAGAGAAGCCAGCAAACCCTGACAGCTAGCTCTGATTTGGATTCACTTGGAGTTTATCACAAATTCCTGATGCTTCTGAAGTACAACTGACTTATTCTGTACAAGGAAATGAAAAAACCTTCCCAGGTTTCCTGTTTGAGTGAAATTTTTTGTTTGCTTTAGAAGGATAACTCTTCATGAAAGCCTCAGTTAGTGCAGAAGCCACGCTGACCCCTGTAAATGTGCTGCCCACCCCTCCTGCTGCATTCCAGTGTGCTCTGAGCATAAAGAAAGAGGAGTGTTTGGGTTTCTTCCCCCCTTTTAATTACCAACAACACTGCAAGGTGAGTTCTCCACGATGGCAGGACTGGAAACTTACTTGTAAGTGCAGCAAAGTGGCTGAGGCCGCAGCGCACGTGAGCAACGCGGACATCTGGGCTGGAGTCTGAGCAGCCAAAGAGGCTGGGGGGGATCACCTCTGGCACTGCTGTCTCCAGGAGCTTTGGGCCCTTCCCAAGGATTCCATATCCCCAGACAAACACATTTCCTTCTTCTGCAGAAGAACACAATTCTGTAAGACAGTCTGTGCTGGTGAACTTCACGCCCTGAGTGAGATCTGTGTTTGAAGCCCTGCAGGGATGGGGACCCCAGCACCTGGAGGCACTGCCCTGTGGCTAGGGAAACCAACCCCCCACACACCTTCTTCAATCACTGGGTGCTCAGCTGCCCAACTCTCAACAGACAGTGCCTGATTTCCAGTGAACAATGCTTGCTCCATGGCCTGACCACCCCCCAGTGCTCAGCCCTGGGCTGGAGAGGACACCTGCCAAAGGCAGCTCACCTGTCAGCACAAGGTTGCCAGTGCCTCCACACGCAGCCTCCTTTATCTTCCCAACCTTGAATGGCAAATGCCTGGGCACGTTCACCTGCAGGAGGTTGGAGAGAAGGTACACTGCCAACTGGGCACATTTTTAACTTGTTCTATGCTTCTGGTTAGAGCTTTGGTGCACTGAGTTCCTGGGAGAGACCTTTATTGGGGTAACAGAATGAGTGTAAGGCCCAAGATTAAAAACTCTACAGGAAATGAAGGCAGAGTGTGGGCACAGTGGGGAAAGTGAAACCCTGGAAAGCTTAAATGGCAGCAAAGCTGGGGAAGCTTCATGCCTGCTCACACCCCTGCCCCTCCACGTCAGGCCCAAGGGGTCCGTGGAAAATTCCATTTGCAGTATCACTAAAATTTGGTCTGTGGTGGCATTTTTGGACAAACTAGAGAAAAATCAAAGAAAATCACTCTAATTTGGTGCAGTTCAACACAAGAGAAAGCAGCACGGCTGGACAGACACAGTGAGCTCAGATTTCACAGGTATTACCCAGCTCTGCTACTTCACAATTTGGGCTTTTTGGACAATTGTGCCCTTCATCCACTTCAGCCCCTCTGACCCCCCTGGAGCTCCCAGCCAGGAACTGCTACACTCCTTCAGCTGGTGCCTGATCTCAGGCCTTATGGGCCTCAGGAATTAGCCCTTTATTGAAAATACAACAGGGGAGGCACAGGAAACAGAGGCATGTATTTTACTAAAGCCTTCCTAACACAACTGTCTGCTCTCAGCCTGCTGCCAAGAGTGGCCTGGGTGTTAATTAGTTGCCCAATTGTATTTCCTACACAAACTGTGAGAGACCACCTGCCTCATCACCCCAGTACTGCAATGCTCAGTGCCAAGAGCACACTCTATTTCTGCCCCATGGAAGTGCACTCTAAAAAACTCTGATCTGTGAGAGACTGGGATTTGTTTAGGACTCAGGTGAAAAACCCACCAACACACGAGTGGATTGGAAGGGACTTCCAAGGGTCATCTGACCCCTGCTCAAAGCAGGACCACTCCAAATTCCAGATGAGCCAGCCAAAGACTGGTTCCTGTCCTCAACAGCCTGCTCGTGGTGTTAGTTTATGCTGATTTCCACTGCTGCCAGGAGAACCCAGAGCAGGAGAAGTCATCCTTAACCCTGTGCACAGCAGCTGAACTGAAAGGTGAACCCCCCCCCCAGGCCAACTGACCTGTGTGGTTTCTGTGACACATGCCAGCTGCAAATATTCTGAATTTCCCCAGCCAAAAACATCTCCTTCATCTGAGACAGCCAGACAACAGTCCCCATAGGAGGAGACCTGGATAATGTTTACTCCAGCAATGTCACCTTGTAGCTTGGTAGGAACACTGGTGATGTTGTAGTGTCCTAGACCTGCAAGGAATAAAGTAGAGAGATGATGAATAACTGTTTTTCCAGGCATATTAATGCCTACCTAGGACCATTTGGCTATGTTATAATTCAATCATCCTTCCTCCACTTGTTCTCCTAGGCAAAGCTGCCTCACTGGAGTACAAACCAGCCTTATACCACCACACATGGAACCATCACACAGGCAGAGTGGGACAGTGAAGCAGGTGAACAGGATGTGAAGAGGCTGGGAAGGAAACACCTTACATGACAAAGAGCTGCCTGGGACAGAGGCCAGAATGTAATGACAGAAACAAGATGGGGCACAGTATGTCCACACACAAGAACCATGGGAAGACCCCAGCTTCAGGAGCAGCAGAAGGACCACACAGCAGGAAGGACTGTGAGGAAGTGCTCTGGCAGCAGAAGTCACCAGAAAAAGGGCCTGGCCAAAGATCCCATGCTAAGAGAGCAGCAGCTGCCAAAGGTCTCTGTCAGCTCACAAGGAGCAGGGAGCAAAACAAGACCCAGAAATGAGCATGAAGGAGGCAAAGCCTGCAGAGAATCAGTGAGCTCAGCTTCCCATGCCACTTCCACAGCCCCTCACAAGCTTTCAACAGCAGACACACTCTGCTCAGGCTGCACCCTTGGACTGTCAGCGTGGCATCCTAAAGCTCCTCTGAAAATCACCTGGTTTGTCTCAGTTTGGAGACACTGGAATACTGAGAACATCTGCACACAGCTGGAAATGTGCCAGCCCCTTTCTGTCCACACAGGCACAATGGGCACACGTCACAAGCTCTGAGCTGGGCCAGCTTGCTGCATTCATCAGGTCACTGTGAGGTGAGCTGAGCTCCTACCTGTCTGTCCATCAGCCCCCCATCCACAGGCATAGACCGTGCCCCTCCTGGTCCTGAACAGGCTGTGGTCCTGCCCACACACCACCTGCACAGGGAGGAAGAGCAGAGCTGGTCACGCCTTCAGGAGTGATGGAACCAAGCTCCTCTGGCAGGAGAACTGTCCCATGAACCTCCACCACGCCCATCAGCTCAGATTTTGGCATTTCTCTCCCAGCCAAGCAGCTCGGCAGGCAGGGAAGGGCCAGAGCAGCACAGAGAGCAGCAGGATTGCCCCTGGGGAAGGTGATGCTGTGGCTGGTTTGTTCTGAGAAGCAGCACAAGGCCCAGTGAACAGAGAGCCTGAGGCAGCAGCACAACATGACCAGCCAGCCAGGAGGAGGAAGGGATCTCCCTCCCCAGGGGCTGCCAGCTGCACAGTGCCACTGATCCCTGGCCATGTGAGTGATCTAGGAACGTGTCTCCTCTCCACTGGACACCCAGGCTGCACTGCCAGTCGTGTCTGCCACAGGCTCCGGAGGAATTAAAGCCTGGATCTTCAAAAGTAGACATTAAAAATGAACCAAAAACTGAAGGGATTTAATCCACAAGTTAAGAGAGTGATTATCAAGAGTATTAAGCACATAACTGCTCTCAAAGGACAAACAGGGACCAATTGCTCAACCCCCTTGAAAAATATAAAACAGTGAAAAATTCAAACAGAATTTTACAAGCCTAATTAAAAACATCATTAGGCCACACCACAGTAGACTTATTGAGTTTGGAAGTAACCTCTGAAAGTCATCTGGTCCAAGACCCCTGCCCAAGCAGGGCCACCTACAGCCATGTCCAGCTGGTTTTGAGTATCTCTAAGGAGGGAGACTCAGGAACCTGGCTGGGCAACCTGTGTCAGTACTCAGTCACAGCCAAAAAGTGTTCCCTGATGTTCAGAGGGAACCTCCCTTGTCCCAGCTTGTGCCCACTGCCTCTTGCCCTACCACTGGGCACCACCAAACAGCCTGGCTCCATCCCCTGGGCACTCCTTCTTCAGGTGTTTACACATTGCCAAAACACCCCCCAGCCTTCCTGCTCCAGTGCCCACCCTCTCAGCAGCTCCTCACAGGAGATGCTCCAGTCTGCCCTAGTGCCTGGGACACCACTGGCCCTCTCCACAGCAAGGCCATGCTGCTGCCTCACAGTCAACCTGGTGTCCACCAGCTCCCCCAGGGCCTTTCTGCCAGAGCTGCTCCCCAGCTGGTCAGGCCACTGCAGGACTTCACCTCAGCCCATTTCTCCAGCCCCTGGATGGCAGCACCACCATCTGGTGTGTCAGCCACTCCTCCCAGTTTTATGTCATGGGCAGACTTGCTGAGGGCAGCCCCTGCCCCACCACCCACACCAGTGAAAGCTGAGCAGCTTCAGAGCCAGCACTGACCCCTGGGATACAGCACTAGGTCCCAGCTGGTCCCCATGCCAATGACCAGCAGCCTCTGAGCTCAGCTCTTCAGCCAGTTCTCAATCCACCTTCAGCATTGAGTTCAGACAATGATCCTCTTACCTGGACAACTCTGCTGTCAAAGTCCTTCAGCTGATGAATCAGATGGCTTTCACTGGGCACCACCACACCACCACCAAAAAGAGAAAAGGCAACACAGAGGATGTGAGAGGACTGCAGCTGAAAAGCCCAAGGGCAGCTCTGCCTTTACTGAAAGCCACTTTGCTATTACATGAGAGATTCAAGGTGGAAAAAAATTAACTAAATTACAGAATCTTTAAGGTTGGAAAAGACCTCTAAGATCATCAAGTCCAGCCACCAATGCAGCACTACCATGACCACTAAACCATGTCCCCAGGTGCCATGGCTACATGGCTTTTGAACCCCTCCAGGGATGGTGACCCCCAGGGCCTTTTCTGCTGGGCAGTTTCCACTCCTCCCCAAGCCTGGAGCACTGCCTGGGGTTGTTGTGACCCAAGGGCAGGACCCAGCCCCTGGCCTTGTTAATCCTCACACAACTGACCTCAGCCCACCAGTGCCACCTGTCCAGACCCCCCTGCAGAGCCTCCCAGCCCCTGAGCAGATCAACACTCTGCTCCATTTGGTGTCACCTGCAAACCTACTGAGGGTGCCTCGAGCCCCTCACCCAAATCATTGATAAAGGTATTAAACAGGACTGGCCCCAGAACTAGAGTCATTTTCTTCAACTCTACAGGCCAAGCCCTCTGGATCACCCAGAGCACAACGAGCAAGATCTCTTCTAGGCCCTGCCAGGCAATCAGTAACTCTCAACATACTCCCACAGCTCACATCACTACCTTACAGAGCATTTTGAGAAGATGCTTTGGTGTGGCCCACAAAAAGCCTGTAAAAGAAAAGCACTAGAGATTCAAAGGCAGCTACAGTCAAGAGACTCAATAAAAGGGGGCCTCTGTCCTCATTAAGAGCCATTTCTAACACCCTCAGAAGCAGCACTTGCACTCTGAGAGCCTAAAGGGAGAACAACCAACTTCCATCACCAATTACCTCAAGCAGTTTATGAAGGTTGGGTTTTCTCACTGTGCCCTGTGAAAACTGCCACATGCAGAAATTTTTCTGCCTTGAGTGTGGTCAGACAAGTGTGAGCACCCAGCCTGGGTTTAAACCATATGACACCTGCAGCATAACAGCCTGTCCTCAGCCTGCTTTGTCTTAAATGGCATTCTTGTACTTATATCCCAGGTTTTTCCCACCTCCAGGCTTTTCTGTAGGGTCATTTCCCTGCAATGATGGTTTTAACATTAAGGAAGTTCAGGATCTTTGGACTCTCACCTGTAAGTTTCATCTTCAACAACCTTTCGGCCACACTGTCCATAAGAATTGTTCCCCATTGTGAAAACTGAAAAGCAATGACAAAATTCACTACTTCTATCACTGTCCAATCCCCTGAAAGCCTCTTTTCAGGTACATGATGTTTTTTTCATACAGCCCTCAGTATGAAGGGTGGAAAACGGCTCTGTAAAAATTGGCATGAGCTTCCTTCAAACCAAGTCCACTTAAATTCAAGTGACTGAATCAATTTTCCTCCCCAGTGTCCCAGGGATATTGTTGCAGGCACAGCAGCAGTACCTGCAGCCCAGTGGCAGTTCTTCAGTAATTGCCTCGTTCATCCCGCCGTTGCCAAGGAGACTCAGAAATGGATCAGTGCTCCCACAGGGGCCTTAAATCAACAACCAGGCAGCTCCCCCACTGATGGGCAGCACTGAAGCCACCACACCAGAGAGTTCTCACAGCCGTGGAGTCACTGCACAAACAGGATCTTCTCCAGAAAGGCCTATTAATTAATGGCTGCTAGAAATGGAGCTCTCGGGGGCTTCAAGGGGAAAGCAACTCAGGAGTGCTGGCAAAACTGAATTCAGACCCACGTCTGACTGCACAGGACACACAGGCTGCACTTCAGCGGGGCCCAGGGCTGGGTGAACAACCCCCATTTTGTTCTGCAGTGACACAGCCCCAGCAGCTGGAGCCAAGCAGAGCTCAGCACAGCAGGGTTACGCCCAGGGCTCGCGCTGCGGCAGGATCCCGCCCGGCCAGGGTCTAGCTCTGCAGGGCAGAGGGGCAGCCTGGCCTGGAGCCTGCCCCAGCAGAGCTGCCCTGTCAGCAGCAGGAGGCAGGCTGGAGGCTGTACCTCCTTCGGAGTCGGTGAGGACGAGGGAGTGGGCTCTGCCACAGGACACCTGCAGGACTCGGGTCTGCTGCGGCCTCTCCAGCGGCAGCGGGACCGGCGAGGGCTCCAGGACGTACTCGTAGCCCTTGGCTGGAGGAAAGGAGAGACAGAGTAAAGGTCAGGAGCTTCCACAAAGCAACTGCACCAGCTCTGTGCCAGTCCTGTCATGTTCCAAGATCACTGAGGCCTCCAGCCCTGTGATCCACCACCGTGGGGAACAAGGGTGTGTTACCAGAGAGCTTAACTCCACACACACAGCGAGCGCTCTGTGCAGCTGGGGATACTGCAACCAAGGTACAAGAGCAGCAACACAAAATGCACAAAAGGTGAACAAAAACATCTGAGGGCTTCACATTTAAACAGCAGTAGATTAAAGGCCCTTTCAAAAGGAATGCAAGAAACATTAGCCAGCCTGGCTCTGTAGGGAAGGAGAGATCTAACATTTATAAAAGAAAATGACAGGCTGCACTAGAAGAGAGAAGCCTCAGTAACCTGAGGAATATGTAATCAGGCACTGTCAGCTGGGAAGGGAAAAAGGGGGAAAAAAAAAGAACAGCAAAACCTAAATCAGTACCAGGGAAAAGGTTAAGGGGAGATAAAAGGCTCTGATATCAAAGAAAGGCACTGTAACAAGTGAAATCAAAGCCCCGAGGACCCCGAGCAGCATTCTGCTCACACCTACAGTGCTTTAACTAGGCCTCAGTGCCTTCAGTGAAAGAGAAAAGAAAGAAAATCTCCACATGTTCTTTTACAGCAAGACACCACTCCATGTGAGCAGGGGCATCACAACTGGCTGCCTGCAGAGGGTGGGAGCCTGCCAGGGAACACTGAAAGGCACCAAAGTTTGGATCTGCCTGAAGAGAGGAGAAAGGCACAAAGGAAAATCCCTTCTCCTCTCTCTCTGTTCCTTCCAGCAGAGCAACACAAGACACTGGGATCTGTGGTCACCATCAGTGATACCCAGGGGATCTGGGGGAAAAGAGGCCATGGGGTGGCTAAGGAAGAGGAGAGTGAGAGCAGAGTATGAGTAGTTTAGTGCAGAAACAACAGAAGTTACAGCACGACACAGAACCACCCACAAGTCAGAAGGCTGCAAATTCCCCTGGAAATGAAGCATCTGGAGGGGCAGTGTCAGAACCAGCAGGGGCCCCAGTAAGTCTGCACCACTGTGGAACAAGAGGCACAGCCCACTGCAAGCCTGGCTGTGGGAAGGCAAACAGCCAGAGCCCCATGCTCTGCACTGGGCTTTCAGCACATCCCAACACCAAACACTCTCGTGTTTGTCTCTTGACAAAACTATTTCACCTGTTCCTGGATTCTCTGGCAAAAATAACCTGTGGGTCAGGTGAAAACCAAGGAAACAGCAAGATACCCCTGAGACATCAGCACGTGGAGAGCCAGGGGAGAGGAAGAGCTGACACCCTGGAAAGCAGGAGTGAGGCTCCTGCAGCACACAACAGCCCACACTGCACCTGCCACCTCCCTTTGCTTCTCCCCAACGTTCAGTCTGGTGCTCACATCAGGTGCACCACAGCTGAAGGGATTGTGCTTCTCTGCACTAGAAAGAGAAGCACTTTTAAGGCACTTTTCCCCAGCTGTTTGTGGAGGAATGTTTTCAGAGACAGATTCTACAGGGGAAGAGAGTTTGGGGGTTTCCTATCTGTCTTAGGTGGCAGGCACCAACATTCTGCACAGAAATCATCCTATTCAATGCATTTGAGAGCCTGCTATAAGACCAAGGGGCTGAGTAACATGATTTTTCCTTCAAAATGCAGTTTGGGATTAAAACAAAAAGCCCTACAGCTTCACAAAAACATCCACTGACAGTACGGGAAGATCTCTGGGGGAAAGGAAATTAGTTTAAAGGTGCCAAGGTGATGGAAGTGAGTGAAGCATCTTGCCAAAAAGGTCACTACCAAAATATAGTGATTCAAAGCAACACCTTGGCCAACACACACACTCCTGCAGAATAAACAGTTGATAGATTTCAGTCCCCTCCAAGCAGCAACAGAAGCTCCCTGCACAGAGCAAACACAAACCTCCAACAGTTACAGAGCACACAAAAACACAGCTAAGTTCAAAAAAAAGAGATCTCTTTCAAAAAAATAAATTCCAAACCCAAAGACTCCATCTGCATCAAAGCCTCCTGGATGTTTCTCACCCCTCCTAAGGTGAAGTTTCCCACGTTCTGTGTATCTTGGAAGTCTTTCAAACACTCCCATCCTTACCTCGGTCCCTTCTGCTCCTCTGGAAGCCCAGCTGGGAGTCCTTGTTCAGCCCCATGCCCCACACTTTGGTGATGTCTGTGGTCCTGGAGGACAGCAGGGTGAAGCCATAGCCACAGGCAGCAGAGCTTATCTTTGAAGACAAACAAGATCCACACCAGTTATAAGATACAGCTTGGAAAGCAAACCTCTCCCCAGGCTACCTGTTCATCAGAATCCACCCCTCCTTCAGGGGCACCCAAGCACAGCCCAGACTCATGGTGGGTATGCTCTTTGCAAAAACTGGTCAGAAACACTCGGTGCTGACAAGCACAAACTCAACTCCAACATTTCTGCCCCAGAGTTATGGGTTTGTGTGCACAGGTCTTTGTTTTTACAGTAGTTTGGACCCACAGAAACGCAACAGGAAGATTATTTGCTGACCTACAGCAGCAGTAAATAAATAATAATAAGAAAAGAGATGTTAAGGGGGTAACACACCCCTGTTTTAATCCTTTAATCAAAAAAAACAACTCAAGTATGAAGGCTCTGACCTGCTCTGAATGGGACAGCAGAGCATAAAGACTGAGCCATGCAGAGAAAAGAAAAACATGATTTTCAACACAAACTTCCAAAGTGAGAGCAGCCAAGAAACCCACTGAAAAAGAGGCTCATTTTCTCTGATGTTACTCACACTCTTGCTCTCTTAAACTTCTGGAAAAAAAAACAGATATTGATACTTCCCAAATTGTATGGTACCATAGTTATATCAAAAATCATAAAATCACTAAGGATAGAAAAGATGTCCAAGATCTCGAGTCCAGCCATCACCCCAACACTGC
>NW_008615684.1:5383-15233 GCF_000691845.1 Merops nubicus | reverse complement strand
AGCCCGGGCAGTTTCTGACCTGGGAAAACACCTGGTTGGAAAATCCGAATCCACTTTCTGGGAATTTTTTTTTTTTTTTTAAGACTGATTTGAAGTAAAATCATACTAACCCCAACAATGTTTTAAATTACAAGGAAGCGGTGCCTGCAGCTGTTCCACAGAAAAGAACATCAATCTAGTTTAAAAATTCAAAGGGACTTATAAAGCTCCAGGACTTACCTTTGCTGGCGAGTCAAAGCTCCAGGGCACCTCAGACTCACAGCCTGTCAGCTTTGATGTAGATTTGACAACGGGCTTCTCTTAAGTATGAGACCTCCCACTGTTTCCAGTACACCGAGGCTGGGCCAAACTCATTACAAATGAAAAGCTTTTTTTAAAAAAAAAAAAAAAACAACAAACCCTGATCAGATTGGAGATGCTTTCAGCAAAGTGATTTAGGAAATACAGCCAGCGTTTCCCAACCTAATTATTTCCTTGGGAAATTCCAGACAGCTGGAAACGAAGTGATAACTCATTTATATTCCTAGAAACTCTCATTTATATTCCACATAACTTTAGTTCTAGCGATCTCTCGTTTACCGGTATGCATAGCCTGTGTTTGCTCACAGCATATGGAGACATCTAGCGACTAAATAAGAAACTGCAAACCAACTTCAATTAGTTTGAAATCTCAGGAGGTTACACTAGGATCCTTCGATTGAATTCTTGATGCTAGGACTGCAGCATTCAGGGCGGTACAAATGCAAACTGCCCCATCGCAAAACAAAACAAAACAAAACAGCACAGCATTTGCCGCACGCAACTGGGGATGGAATGAGCAGCTGCACTAACTCAGGCGTGGCTGCGGCTCTGCTGCACAGCTTGAGCTTCAGGCCATAGCTTTCAGGACAGACTTTTAGAGTAATACTTTGCTCAAGACAGAGGATTGTCTGTACAGACACAAAAGGGGTTGAGACAGATCCTAACTTGCCCTTCTCACTAAACCACAGTAAAGGAAACCCTTTGATGTGGGAGTAAAGCAGTTTCATATTTACTTTGATCATGGCTTCCTTGTTTTTATTCCTTCTCCTTTAGCTTTTTTTTTTTTTTTAATGCCCAGACTTGTGCTAGTCTTCTACCGTGTGTTTGTAAATCTTCACCTCATTTTGACAAGTGCACACGCAAACTGAATATTTACATTTGCCAATGACTCTGTCTGGAATCAAACTGAAGACAGTTTATCTTTGTTTAGTGTGAAATTCAAACATTCCAGTTGGAAAAAAAGCTCAGTTTAAAAAAAAAAAAAATCAGTATGGCACTGGACATCCATTTTTACACCTGTAATTTTGCATTTGTCCATGATATGTCATGAAATATGTTCAATGACTAATTCAGTTGTCTGTTTGAATGGGCACATTGTGTTCCTGTACAGTGAAACTGTAGCAAATAAGTAGTATGTGCACAGTGTTTACTACATGTGCTGTTTTTGCTATGTCTGCCCTTCTGAAAGTTGTTTTTTTTAATATCAAAACACTTTTCCAATTATCCTTCATCCTATAATCCTGTATGAAAGCTAATGCTGAATTATTCCTTGGGAATGCCAATTGTAACAAATTGTTCGTGCAATTTAATTTGTAGAAATACTCATATTTCTTAAATTAACTTTAACTTTCCTCTCCTTTGAGCAACTTTTTTGACTAAGTGCAGTAATTCCACAAAAAATATCTGTGAAGGTGATTTTGCCAGATGGATACATTTAAGTGGTCTGAGGCATATATTGCATTATATATGTATATGTGTGTGGTGTGAATCTTAGGTGAATACCCGTCAGCTGCAAAACGACTAGATCTCTTACAGAATGGAATTATCACCCAGCAGCTACAGTTTTTTTTAAGTGATGGGTGCATTTGAATAAAACAATCCATAAACCTCCAAATATATGAAAGACTGGACCTCAAGATTGCACAAGTATTTGAAATCTCTGTATCAGACCCAAATGGTGTACTGAAGCATTACATCTCCATCTTCCATCTGGTATGACTTCTTTCATCATCCTGGTTTGAGTTTAAGCAGGGAAAACAAGTGGACAAGTGCCCAAGAAGCAAAGCTTAAAAATAGCAAACGGTAGACTTGAAAGAGGTCATTGGTGCAGTCACTATGTTTTGATGATTTCTACGTAAATGAGAAGGAAGCCAATTTTTTTCTCCTCCTGAAAAAAAAGCATTATTGGGAGACAGAGGGGACAGTGGCCACTGTACACAGTTACTAGTTAAAATTATGTCCTATTCTCTGGATTCCAATCCCTTGCCATTTAGAAAATCTTATTGCTGGTCTGTTGAGATAAGAGAACAAACATACATATTTCTTTCCTTATTTAAGCCTTTTGGCATATATCCCAGGTACTCTGTGGTAATACCTTTTCCATATAGTACCTGTGTTTTAAATGATCATATGAAACACATGGGTTTTTAAATACCTTTCTGGGAGTCTAACACATCAGGTGGCAAAAAAAATGTTAGATTCCTGAAATAATACAAAGGCCACCTAGGCTGAGGGGAGGTTTGCTCTTGGTAAAAGCCTGTTTCTAATTTGACATACTGCACATCAAACAAAGCTGACAGCAGTTAACAAGATATAACAACAGCTTAAAGGAGAAGACAAAGAGTTTAAAATGCATGCTGAGGGAATGAGGAGATAATTTGTAACCAGATTTTAGTAGGGAATAGTTTCAGTACTGTCTTCCCGTGTTCATTGAGGGATTGTGCCTTTTTCTTTACACGTTTCAAAACAAACCCATATACAACTCATTTGCTTTTTGCAGGTCTAAGAAAGTGTGAGAAAAGTTATTAGAGAATTCATTTATTATTACTGCAATTAATAAAATTAAAAGCAAACAACAAAAACCTGGCATTTTGTGACAAATGCATTCACTCAGGAGTTTGGAAGTTTGGTTTCGGTCCCTACCTATCACAAACAGGAAGTCTTTTAAATCGGTGACAATGACTGCCCCACAACAGTGACAGACAGGAGACACGTGGCCTCAAGAATCCAGTATCTGCTCTGAGTGCTTCAGGGATTTCACCAGCTTCCCTAAAAATTCCCCTAAAGACTCATTGCCGAGTTCCACCTAACTCCTACCCTTTGTTCTGCCCCTTCAGTTTGGCTGTTATCAAAAATTTTACAGTGGAGAAACATGTCAGTATTTCAAGATTCTAGGTCATATAAAGATGAGCGACAAAAACTCAACAACAAAACTTACACATTTTTGTGGCTTTTAGTTTTTCTCCACTATAATCAGATACTGATAGTGAATCAGCAAAATAATTTCAAAAATCTCTGTTAATGAAGGAGGATAGGCTCCACTGAAGGCTGAAAGGAGATTTCATAAATTGTGGGTTTTTTTTAAAAGAATAGTTGAAAATAAGAGTAGAGACCAAATGATACTGGGGTAACTGTAGGGAACCAGATATGCATAGATGGAAAACATGAAAGGGAGCAGGTAACTGGGACAAAAAGAAAAAGAAAAAAAGAACGACTACCCACAATACAGATATGGGTAACAAGGAAGCTGTATTTTGCCTTTTATACTTTTCCTACAGTGTAGTTTGATGAAAGACAAAATGCCACAAATTCATTATGCAGTAATTTTTAATATAATTTGAATAAAAGTCACAATTCCCTACCAAACCAATCCATCCACTCACATTAAGAATCATAGACAATATTTTCTTATTGTATTTAATTTTAGTTCAATGTTAGTAAAAACATGTGATTGTAATTGTCTTCTTTATTTAAACATGTCTTCCTTTCACATTTACGCCAATTTTACTTGCAAACTGTTATAGTAAATTTGGTGTGCATGTAAGGGAAATACCGATGGAAACTGATTGCTAAATGACTAACCAGGAACAAACCAGTAAAGATTACTGATCCTATTTGCTTGTTTAGTCAAGAAGCATAAACAAGATGTAACCACAGAAACTGTTGTCAATCCAAATCAAACTGAGTTCAAAGTTACTTACCAGACTTCAGTTAAGACTTTTTGGAATATCTATGATCATCTGTGTTTCATCTCACATGCTTGGTATAATCGCTTTTAAATTATGCACCTAATAGTTCTATGCAATAAATTTATGTCCTGATTTTGTTTTTTGCTCCTTATTGAATGAATTTGCTTAAAACTGTGAAATTCATGAGAAGAGCAGAGATCAAACCACAGATTCTGACCAGCATTCATGTTAGCAGACTAAATTGTATTGATTTAATCTTGAAGAAAAATGGAGTCTGAATTCCACTGTAGAGAAATACTTTTTAAGTGCTTTGGTTTTATGATTATTTATGATGTATCTCATTGAAGAGACAATATAAATATTTTCACAAGTAGAAATACTCAGAAATATTACATAATTTAAAAGCATTAATAAATACCTCTGGAAAAAGAACAAAGCAGATGCCAAAAGAGTGGAAAACCAGTGTTTACTGGTAACTCACTTCCTCTGAGAAGAAACATATGAAGCTAGGAATACTTTTTGTGTCTTTGAAAATGTAACAGGTAAACTGCAAACTCAGGACTCCAAGGTAATGCCATTTCTGTGGCATTAAATCCATGTTTAAAACAGAACTTTCCATCAAACACTGTGAGAGACATTTCTTGCACAAGAAGATTTTGACTGTGACAGCCACAGGGGGCACTGGCTGGGTCTGGGAGAGTGAAAAACCACCCAGGCTAGGAGCAGATCAGATCAAGGAACACCGAGAGAACCTGAAGATGCACAAGTCCATGGGACCTGATGAGATACATCCATGGGTTCTGAAGGAACTGGTGGGATTGCTAGGCCTCTAGCCATCATATTTGAGAAGTCATGCCAGCCTGGGAAAGTTCCCACAGATTGGAAAAAGAGAAACATAACCCCCATTTTTTAAAACTCACATTTAAAAAAAAAAGAATCAAAAAGAACCCAGAGAACTACAGACCAGTCAGCCTCACCTCTGTGCCAGGCAAAATCATGGAGCAGATCCACCTGGCATCTGCACTAAGGCGCATAAGAGATAATGAGGTGATGGGTAACAGCCAACATGGCTCCACTAAGGGCAAATCATGCCTGACTAATTTGGTGGCCCTCTGTGACAGAGTTACAGCTCTAGTAGATATGGGAAGAGCAAGTGTTGTCATCTACCTAGACTTGTGCAAGGCATTTGACACTGACCTGCAGGACATCCTTGTCTCTGAGATGGAGAGACATGGACTTAATGGAAGGACCATTTGGTGGATAAGGATCTGGCTAGAAGGTCACACTCAAAGAGTTGTGATGAATGTCTCAAAGCCCAGGTGGTAACCAGTGACAACTGGAGGTCTTCAGGGGTCTGTTCTGGGTCCAGTTCTGTTTAATGTCTTTGTCAGTGACATGGCCGGTGGCACTGAGCGCACCCTCAGCAAGTGTGCCAATGACACCAAGCTGTGTGGTGTGGTGGACTCACTGGAAGGCATGGCCAGCAGATCAAGAGAGCTGATTTTCCCCCTTTACTCTGCTCTTGTGAGACCCTGCCTTGAATATTGAGTCCAGTTCTGGTGTCCTCACTATAAAAGGGACAGAGATCTGTTGAAACAAGTCCAGAGGAGGTCCACAAAGTTGATCCAGGAGCTGGAGCATCTGTGCTATGAGGATAGGCTGAGGGAACTGAGATTGTTCAGCTGGAACACTTCTCCTGGAGAGAAGATTCTGGGGGAATCTTATAACTGCCTAAGAGAAGCTACAGGAAGGCTGGATAGGGACTTTTCACAAGAGTGTGCAGTGACAAGACAAGGGGAAATGCTTTTAAACCGAAGAGGAGTAGGTTTAGACTGGATCTTAGGAAGAAGCTCTTCAGTACAAGGGGGACAAGACTCTGGAACAGATTTCCCAGAGAGGTTGTGGATGCCTCCTCCCTGAAGACGTTCAAGGCCAGGTTGGATAAGCCCTGAGCAACCTAGTCCAGTTGAGAAGTGTTCCTGCCCATGGCAGGGAGGTTGGTTTAGATGATCTCTAGGGTCCCTTCCAACCTAAGTCATTCTATAATCCTATGATTCTAATGCAAATTTTTGTACACAGCTTTGGGCTCTCAACTCTGATATGCATTTAGACCATAGTCCTCAAAACTGTATTCTTTTCTAAAAACTTCCCTAAAATTCAGTGCAAACACCCTTGACACACTTAATATTGCAGAATACGGCAGCTATGTTGCTTACCTTGTTTTGTACCAAAAGAACCACATGCATACGTAAAACAGAGGGTTTGTTTCCATTAAATTTTCAGTTTTCTGTCAACACAGTGTGTCACCAAAAGGCTGACTGAACCTTTTTCCTTTTGGGAAAGAACAAATGCAAAGAGTAATCATTGCTACAGGAAAAGTTATCTGTTTGGTTCCCTTCACAGGATATCATCCTGCCCTTTTTTTTTTCAAAAAAACCCAAACCAAAACAAACCAAAAAGAAAAAAAAAAAAAAAAAAAAACAAACGGGAATTGAAGTGTCTCATATGAATGACAGCCAAATGTAAAAACAAGTAGTATTTGCTTGCCCATCAGAAACAAATCCTTTGATTCTCAGAGGTGCATTTGCTGTGCTGCAGAATATGCATCATCTTAAACAACTGGAAGTTCTGGTTAAGATATTCAATAGTCCTAAAAATCACGTCATTTTTCAAAGTCAGCTCCTAAAACAAGAGCTTGAAGTGAAAGCACATGGACCATTACTGATTTTGCAGATCTATTTCTTTAAAAAAAAATAAACTGATATTAAAATAGGACTCCCTATACCAGAGCAGCAGTTCATCCAGTGAAGCAGCCTATTTCCAATAGTAGCTGATGACAACAGATGATCAGAGTATAAAAAAAAAAAGTTAAGTAAACCAATATCAACACTTGGTGGACTACTTCCCCATCTTCCAGCAAGTTGCAGGCCTGTAACCAGCAATAAACTTCTGTTTACCAGCTTATCTTAAAATAACGTGTTGCTTTCTGAACTCACGTAAGTTCCGCAACATAGCTGCTTTTTCTAAGAAGAAATGCCTCTTCCTGTTGGGTTTGAATCTTCCACTTGCTCATTTCATATGAAACTTCATAGTTCTTATGTTGAAAGAAACAGTCATTCCTCATTCACCTTCTCCATGCCACTCCATCATACTCTCCCATACACATCTATTTTCCAGTCTAAACTTATTCACAAAACATATTTATTTGTCTCTGATTGTTCTTTTGCAAATTTTGCTTAACTAAGTTTATATGGATAAGGCTAGATACCACTAGATGAGGACAGTTCTTTTCTGCTGATTCCTTAATTTTCCTTCAAGTTGTCTTGCTACCAACCTATTGTTTCTCTGTTGCTTTTTGGTTCCACTCTCTTCCCCTATTGCTATTTCATTGCAGTAGAAGCAGATTTACTAAGCAAGACAGATGTACATGTTAGACTACACCAATATTAATATATGCTTCAAGCCGAGCATACAGATAGCATAAGATCTGTCAAAGCAATTTTCTCCATGTCTGAATTACACAAGGCACAGAGGTGAAAAACTTACCTGTAATTTAAGCCAGGCCCTGCAAAAAACAATGCTATAGCTGGGGGTCTATAAAAAAACTCATACACCCACGCCTTTAGAGAACTAGAAGTAATGACTTCACAGAAGCAGACACTGAACAGAAAATGTCCTGCTGACTTTATGCACCACACAGCCTGCCTACAAGACTCATTTGGCTGTTTTCCACTAAGCACAGTGTTTCCTATCGCACATTTACACTGTTTACAAGTGTAAGGGATCACCAATGATGCTGAGCTAAGACAATGATTAGACCTTTCCATGGGTTCAGACTAGAACTCAGGTAAGGCCTAAGCACTGCAGCAGCTTCTCATTGGCCTCTGCTGCAGGAATAAGCTTCATGCAGGCTTTAGATTAAACTTTGACCTGTATAGGAACTAGATTCATGCTCTAATCCTAGGGAATTAAGAGAAAACAAGTCAAGAATTAAACTTGGTAAACAAATACTTAACTGTGTATGATGAGAGTCTAATTACATTGTTAGAAAAGATTTTCTTTAGTAGAACTGATCAGAATAGAACTGGGAAATAAAATGGGAAATTTTGTGTCCTGTCCTGGAAACTTTCAGCAATTGGAACATAAACCCTTAGAGATTCATAGTCCTGCTAACCAAAAAGACACAGAGTGGGATACTATTGTTTCCCAAAGCTATGTCTGCTTTTAGGTCAAATGTCTTGATATGAGCAAGGAATTTTTTATTACACAGTTATCAGATGTTATCAGGACAATCGTTGGTTTACTTCATTTCAGCAATCCAATGTTTAATACTTTTGACATCACTGTTCCAACTCACACACCTCTCAGGAGATAAAACCCAAGTCCTACATGGAAATCATTGTATTGGGTTTGCATGGCAAGGTTTTGGTAGCAGGGGGGCTGCAGGGGTGGCTTCTGTAAGAAGATGTCAGAAGCTTCCCCATCTCCCATAGAGCCAGTGCCAGCTAGGTCCAAAACGGACCCATCAGTGATGGTGGTAGCACCTCTGTGATAACGTATTTATGAAGGGGGAAGAAAACTGTGTGACAACAGGAGACAGAAGAGATGAGTGAGAACATGTAAGAGAAACAACTCTGCAGACACCAAGATCAGTGAAGAAGGAGGAGGAGGAGGTGGCTCAGGCATAAGAGCAGAAAGTCCTCTGTAGCTTGTGGTGAAGATCATGGTGAGGCAGGCTATCCCTGTGCAGCCTGTGGAGGTTAATGGTGATGCAGTCATCCACCTGCACACCATGGAGGACACCACACTGGAGCAGGTGGGTGTGCCCTGAAGGAAGCTGTGACCCTGTGGAAAGCCCGTGTTGGAGCAGGTTTTCTGGCAGGACATGTGCCCCTGTGGTCAACCCAAGCTTGAAACTGTGCATCCTTGAAGGACTACACCCCATGGAAGGGACTCACACTGCAGCAGTTCATGAACAACTGCAGCCCTTGGGCAGAACCGATGCTGAAGAGGTTGATGGAGGACTGTCTCCTGTGGGAAGGATCCTACACTGGAGCAAGGGAAGAGACTGAGAAAGAAGGAGCAGCAGAAACATGTGATGAGCCAACCACAATCCCCATTCCCCACGTGCCAATCAGGGGTAGGAGGTAGAGAAGCCAGGAGTGAAGTTGATCCCAGGAAAAAGAGAGGGATGGGGGAAAGGTCTTTTAAAATTTTGGTTTTATTTCCCATTATCCTGCTCTGATTTGATTGGTAGTAAATCATATTAATATCCCCAAGTTAAGTCTGTTTTACCCATGATGTCAACTGCTGACTCATCTCCCTGTCCTCATCTTGACCCATGAGCCTTTCAGTGTATTTTCTCCCTGTCTTGTTAAGGATGGGGAGTGAGAGAGAGGCTAGATGGGCACCTTAGTCCAGCCAAGGTGAACCCACCACAATTATATAGTCACTTCATCCTTGTGGCTGTCATTTTAGAGGAAATTTTAAAAGGCTTCCCCCTGTTTATTTTGTATTTTGGTAACAGCTTACCTCTAATCAAGTTCACAAATTGGTATTGTCTGTCACAAGTAACCATGGAAAGGAAACACTTCTTCAGAATCAGAGAAATGTGGTAATAATTAACTAATCGCCTGAAAGCCAGTACAGAAATCACTTTTACTTTTGAAACATCATCCTCAATACATAACAGTTGTATTGATGTACAGATAAGGAAGTAAAATTAAATAATGGACATAATGTCTTTGCATACTCTTATTTCAGATCTCTTCTCATAGGATACAATTAAATTTGAAGTGGTACTACCTGATCCATCTACCCTGTGTAACAAATACTCAGTAACATGTTGCTAGATAAGAGTC
>NW_008615684.1:0-5352 GCF_000691845.1 Merops nubicus | reverse complement strand
GAGTTTAAAGGACTTTTTTCTAGTAATGGCCTTTTTTTTTTTTTTTTTTTTTTTTAAATATATGGCTTTATTTGGTCTCCAAAGTTTAAGATTTTGTTTACCACTCTTCTCTCATCTATCCAGAAAGGGATCCTATTCTATCTGATGTATTTACAGTATCTTTAAGTTTCTTATGAGATAATATACAAGCATATGCAAGAAGTCTTAATAACTGGCGTGGAAAGCCTGCAGCTTTACAATTAAGGTTCAAAATACAGACTGCGTATCAACTTAATGACAGAGATTTCTGACTGGTAAAACAAAAGGCATGAGATATGAATGATTCCTGTATATCTCATGAGTGCTAATAATGAAGCTCAGTAATCACATTTTAAACAGCTCTTCTAAACATTCAGATAATGGTAGCAACAAAAAATATGCATCTTACTATGGACTGGACAAACATAAAGCACAAGACGTCTTGTCTGACTGACACTTAGCCACATATATAATCTCCCAGTTGCCACACCAAAATCTCTGGATTACAAATGGCCTGAACTCAGAGAAGCTGTGGAATTAGAGGCCAAAGCTGTGATCTTCTTGGTCACACACCCAAGGTACCCATCAGTTATGACCTCAGGCACCTGTCCTTGACCCCTCAAGTCCCAACATGCAGAATCTCAGAACTGATCCTTCAAGTAGCAGGACATAAGAAAAAAGAGCAATCTCAAGCACATTTGGTTTTGTCAGCTCCCAGGCCTCTTTCATTAGCTTGAAGCTCAATTAAATGCTTGCCTTACAGTCCCTAGACTCTATTCTCTTCAGGACACTATATTTGCCTTCGGTTAGTTTGTCTTGAGGGAGAGGGAAAAACTCAGGACTTTTTGTGGTCCAGCATATATTTTTAATATACAGGATTGGGCTGGGCTTGAGTTTACTAGTTCTTCCGTGTTGAAAAGACTCATAAACATCCTCAGGAAAACAGATCTCTTATAAAACTTTATAGAATGCATTCTATTTGGAACTAAATTCCAGACACACTATCTATACGCAGCTTTATAGGAAACTTTTTTTTAAAAAAATTATCTTACTGATAATATCATTTCTCTTTCACAATGCAGTATTGTCTTCCCACCATTCTGCCAGTATTGTCTCAAAAACAGTACAGTCATTAAATACTACTTAAAGGGTCACAGACAGCTAACAGGATACAAACTCTTTTATCTTTGAGTAAACTTCATCCAGTACTCCAGTAGATGAAAATAATGATGGATTTGTGTTTATAAAGCAACTCAAAAACAAAGCACAGATGCCACTGTGGGGAAGCATACTGAACACAAGCAATTTTTTCAGTCCAATTCTATACAAACCAAAGCTGTTTAGTAACAGCTACTGTCTTACTTGATATTCTCAGCAGAAAGGTCAAGCCCAGGAAGATTAGATATATCTTTTTTGGGCTCTATCCTTCCCCTTCCTGGTCCTTAAATCATTGACAAGGACAGTCAATACCACTGACAGACTCTTCAAAGAAAACATGTAAAATGACATGGAAGTCAGAAAAAAAACCACTGAACTGCAAGTACATGTTTGAAACACAAGTATAAATTCATCTAAAGAGGGTATTATAATTTGCCAATCTTTGTGCCAGCATAAATGCCTACATTCCTGCAGCACTCAAACTCGAGACCTTTCCACTGAACTGAAGACTTGTCAGATAATCTGACTGTAACAGATTCCTCAGCCTAGTGTATTAGATGTACTGAGGTCTGGTAATTCAGATCTGTGCCAGCAGAGGGCACAAAGAAAATTACAAATCTTTCAGTTGTAATCTAATCTAAAAATACCTTTAAATAATCCATTGGTTTAGCATTCTTTCACTATCAACGTTTGCCTTTTGATACTTCTTGAAGTTGCTGCTTCCAGGCATAAGGAAATGAACATTATAGATATGAAACGTTGTTAAACAGCAATAAAGAAATATTCTTTAAATAGAAGTCTGTGCTTATCTTCTTACAGCTGTTACCTTTCCATAACCTTGCCTATATGAATTTCCACAGGAAAGCACATGGGAAGATGACAAAATGAAGGCAGGTGTTTGCTGACTTACCCTTTTCGAGAAAGCCCAGTCAGATTTACTACTGAACTTTTAATTGTTATATTAACATGTTACGTTGAATACATTAAACAAAAAAGGGTCGACATATGTAAATAAAGTTATCCCTGAAGCAGTCAGTCTTTGTACAACTGAAAGCATGATTGCAGGTCTAATTCAAAAGACGGATGCAACTCTCTTGAATTTACTGAACGTACTTGAAGAATAACCTTAGAAAAATATGAAAGACTTCAAATAAAAGAAAATACTCAATGTCATTAGTAAACACTTTTAGGTCTAATTTGCTTGTAGCAGGACAAGAAACATCTAAATTAATGGGAACTGCCTTCAGTAAGCTGTGTTGATTTTTTGAAAACTGTAATTTTTGTTCTTGTAGCTGGTAAAACTGACAAGAACTTACAAAATTCAAAGGTGGACAGACTGACAGATCATGCATTTGATTTTGACTGGACTAACTAGCTATATCAGGACCTGTTACTGCACAGTACTGGAAGCACTGCCACAAAGCTGAGACAGCTCTGCAACTTGTGATATCACCAAGGCCATCAGAAATGCCAGTAATAGCTCTGGACAGAGTTCATTACAAACCTTTAGACATTGTATTAAGGTGTAGCCTAGTGATACCCAAAGTAAATATGTGTGTGTCTGTGTGTCTGTGTGTGTGTCTCTGTGTCTGTGTGTATGTGTGTGTGTAAAACAGGCCAAATAAAATATTTGTAAATAGTGTTTATTTCATCTATATCTCATCCCTTAAAAAAATAAATCTACTTTTGTGTGTTTTATAATATACATAATACATTAGTACAACAGGACATATATATGATTTATTAATAAACAAATACACATCTATTAAGGGTGCATGCGCAAGTATGTTTTACTGATGAAGGTGCATGATCAAAAATGTTTGGAGACAACTGGCCTAGACCTAGTACAGTAACGGATTCAGTGAATACAAGTAGAGCAGGTGCCATTGCTACACTTAAATTCTTTAACAGAATAAACTGATTCCTCCAGAATACACAATATTAATTGAAAAAAAAAAAAAAAAGTAAATTCGTTTCCCTCCCCCCTTCTTTTCACTTCCTTTTAGTTTTTCATTTTCTTTCTTCCCCATCTGTTAATTTCTCCAATACCATTTGGATTAGATACCTTTTTCTTTCAAAGATGTTTAATTTTATAAAGCAGAACCCTCTTAGCTCCTTTTGTCTTTTTCTTCTCATTTTTCCTTTTCCTCATTTTGCCTAGTTCCATCATAATCCCTTCATACTGCCAGCGTCTTGCCTTTGTCTGCCTCATTCTACTTTCCTGCCCTTCTCTACTAAGCCACAAGCCCCTTTTATCTGATTTGCAGACCCATCTTTGTGCCTTCCTGTTACCTATTCCCTCCCACCACGCCCCAACTGGAACTTTTTTTCTTTTTCCCCAGAGGGGCTTCATATTTTCCACATCCTCTCTTTCCTGTTATTTTCTTTTCCCATAACAATATGGAAGAGAAGTACTTGGGAGCAGAGACATGCCTTTGTAGTGTTCTGTCTCCTCCAGCCTTCCGGCTACCCTTCCCCTTGGCAAGCTGCCCCCGGGGGAAGCAGGAGCAGCTGAGCACTGGCTGCAGCAAGTCCCTTCCTGTCGCAATTCCTCTGCGCCACTGGAGCGCGGGATACAGCGTGCAGCCAGTGGAGCTTCACCCACTCCTGGCAGCAGCTTGGAAGACTTCTGGGAGGATGTACTGGCTTGTGAAGCACTGACACTAGCACAGGGACAGACAGACAGAGCGTGAGGGTGGAAACAAGGGAGCAGGTGGGAACTTGCAGTGAGGAACGGGCACGTGTGTATCTGAGAGCTGTGGCTAAAACAGGACAATCTAAACTCAGGGAGAGACTTCCTAGACACAGGTGGTAATTACATACCAGAGCACATTAATTCAAGCATTGCTACAGCAGCAAATGTTACAATAAGCAGTCTGGCAACACACGATTGAGTGGTCAAAAGCCTTTGGATTCTGAGATTATTTATATAGTTGATTCTCTGCTCCTGCTGTTTTCAAAAGGTTGTTACCTGAGGGCTTTCAACATACACAATGGCGTAAGTCATTATCCGTTACAGTGAAGTGTAAGCCAAAAAATATTAATGTAGATACTAAAGCACTTAATATTTCTTGTTCACAGAAAAATTCCTAGAGTTAGAAGGGTCACTACAGGAATTATCAATGTATACACATACCTTTGGTCAAAAATATCACATCAAAGTATTATAGAAAATATCAGATAAATTTACTAACAAGTTAAAGATAAATATTTCAACCAGTCCTCAAAATCTAGGCTGATAGATGGTTTTACTGCTTTAACTGTGTTGAAAAAAACAAAGTGCATTTGAGAAAATGTTTTCCTTTTTTGACATACTTCCTTCTAATAATGTTTATTCTGAATGGTTCTGTGGCAGAAGCAGTATCAGTATCCATATTCTATAAATGTCATCTCCTTTTCTACATTAATGGTCGCAAAAAGTCAATAAAAAATATGTCTATAGAAGTATTGATGCACAATGCATAAAGTGCTAAATTCTATATTTGTACAATTTGTGTCTTCTTTCATATTACTTCAAAGCATGTGCACTCTACTGCTTCTCAAACAGTACACAGTAGAGGACAATGAAGGTGAGTAAGGAAAGGGAGCACTTGCTTCACAAAGTAAAATGGAGTGAAATCTGCTAGAGGTAAGATGGCTAAGAGAATGGCAGAACTGTTCACCAAATCCTGCAAACATGCATAGGAGGACACTCACTTAGGAGTGAAATTTTTAGGACATAAGTTTAAAACAAAGAAAAGAAAGTACTTCTTTTGGAATGAGCGATGAAAGTTTTGGATTTGTAATCATGCAACAACAGTATCAAGAAGTTCAAAAAGGGGATAAACAAATTTGAATAAAAAATATAACAGACATTAAAGGGCACAGGTTTGGTTGTACCCTTTAACATTTCTATTTCTGTAATTTAGGATACCAGTGGAGTATGAGAAGATCTGACAACAGAGAGTACCCAGGTCGGCAAGCTCTTCCTAAATAGCCTCTCTGACTACCACTGTTGCAGACAGAACACTGGAACAAATGGACAACTTACCTGACACACTAGGGAATTTTTTAAAGCTAATATACTGCAAGGAAAGTATTTATTCTACATTAGTTGCTAATTTAATTGCGTGTTCTGACCCTTACATAAGTGTGATAGAATTATCACACTTGCCATCCAGAGGGACCTGGACAGGC